>NC_083109.1:53399108-53657415 GCF_949774975.1 Lagenorhynchus albirostris
TGGACAAGTTCCTAGAAACACAAAACTTACCAAGACTAAATCACAAAGAAATAGCAAATCTGAATAGACCTATAACTATGTTTATTGTTTATTCTCTATTTTGCTTATTTCTGCTTTAATCGTTATTATATCCTTCATTCTGCTAGCTTTAGGTTTAGTTCTTCTTTTTCCACTTCCTTAAGTTGTAAGTTAGGTTGTTGATTTGAGACCTTTCTCGTTTCTTTTTTTTTCTTTTTAAAATTAATTAATTTTTGGCTGCATTGGGTCTTCGTTGCTGCACATGGGCTTTTTCTCTAATTGTGGCGAGCAGGGCCTACTCTTCATTGCAGTGCGTGGGCTTCTCATTGCGGTGGCTTCTATTGTTGTGGAGCACAGGCTCTAGGTGTGCGGACTTCAGTAGTTGTGGCATGTGGGCTCAGTAGTTGTGGCACACAGGCTTAGTTGCTCCGTGGCATATGGGATCTTCCTGGACCAGGGCTTGAACCTGTGTCCCCTGCATTGGCAGGCGGATTCTTAACCACTGTGCCACCAGGGAAGTTCCTAAATTTCCCCTTGTCACCACTTTTCACTTTGTCCCATAGGTTTTAGTATGTTGTGTTCTCATTTTCATTTGTCTTTTAAGTATTTTCTAATTTTCCTTGTGATTTCTTTGATCCATTGATTATTTAAAAGTGTGTTCTTAAAAGTTGTTTTTGTCTAGTGTATCTGCCACTTGTTTTTTTCTCACAATTTTGTTAGTTTTCCAGTTTTCCTTTTGTTATTGATTTCTAACTTCATCCCATTGTGTACAGAGAAGATACTTTTTATGATAGCTGTCTTTTATTTGTTTATTTTTTTAGCATCTTTATTGGAGTATAATTGCTTTACAATGTTGTGTTAGTGTCTGCTGTATAACAAAGGGAATCAGCTATATGTATACACATATCCCCATGTCCTCTCCCTCTTGTGTCTCCCTCCCACCCTCCCTGTCCCACCCCTCTAGGTGGTCACAAAGCACCAAGCTGATTTCCCTGTGGATAGCTATCTTTTAAAATCTACTGAAAGTTCATTTGTGGCCTCACGTATGGTTTATGCTGGGAAATGTCCCATGTGCACTTGAGAATGTGTGTGCTGTTGTTGTTGGGTAGAATGTTCTGTATCTGTTGTTGGGTAGAATGTTCTGTATCTGTATCTGTCCAGCTTTTATTGTAGAACTGTTTATTTCTCCCTTCAGTTCCGTCAGTTTTTGCTTCATATATTGTATTTTAATGGTCTGTCAGGTGCATGAATGTTTATAATTGTTATATCTTCTTGCTGTATTGAACTTTTTATTAATATATAATATTTTTCTTTATCTTTTGTAACCTTTCTTGATTTAAAGTCTACTTTGTCTGATATTAAGATAGCCACCTCTGCTCTCTTGGTTATTACTTGCATGGAGTATCTTTTTCCATCCTTTTACTTTTAATCTGTTCTTGTCTTTGGATCTCAGGTCTTTGGCTCTTTTTTTTTTTTTTTTTTGGGCTGCATTGGGTCTTTGTTGCTGCACATAGGCTTTCTCTAGTTATGGTGAGCAGGGGCTACTCTTGGTTGCAGTGTGCAGGTTTCTCACTGCAGTGGCTTCTCTTGTGAGGTGCGTGGGCTTCAGTAGTTGCAGCATGTGGGCTTAGTGGTTGCGGCTTGCAGGCTTATTAGTTGCGGCACACGGGCCCTAGATTGTGTGGGCTTCAGTAGTTGTGGCGTGTGGGCTCTAGGGCGCGCAGGCTCAGTAGTTGTGGCTCGCAGGCTCTAGAGTGCAGGCTCAGTAGTTGTGGCACACAGGCTTAGTCACTCCATGGCATGTGGAATCTTCCCGGACTAGGGATCGAACCCATGTTCCCTGCATTGGCAGGTGGATTTTTAACCACTGCGCCACCAGGGAAGTCCCAGGTCTTTGGCTCTTGTAGATAGCATATAGTTAGATCATGCGTTTTATCTTTTCTGCCAGTCCCTGTCTTTTGATTGGAGTGTTGAATCATTTACATTTAAAGTAATCACTGGTAAGAAGGGACTTACTTCTGTAAGTTGATCAACATAACAAAAAACTCTGCCCCCTTAACAGCTCTGCTGCTGTCACAGAAGTACATTTTTATACATTGTGTGCCCCAAAATATAAACTAATAGTTTTTTAAATGCCTCCTAAGTTTTGTAGAAGACAAGATGTGGAGTTACAAACCAAAGTTACAGTAATAATAGCTTTTAAACTAATTTTTTTAAAAAAATATTTTATTTATTGGCTGCATCGGGTCTTAGTTGCAGCACACTGGATCCTCGTGGCACGCGGGCTGTTTGTTGCAGCACGAGGGCATTTCTCTAGTTGTGGCGTGTGGGCTTCTCTCTAGTTGTGGCACGCAGGCTCCAGAGCACGTGGGCTTTGTAGTTTGTGGCACGCGGGCTGTCTAGTTGAGGCGCACGGGCTCAGTAGTTGCAGCATGCTGGCTTAGTTGCCCTGTGGCATGTGGGATCTTAGTTCCCCCACTAGGGATCGAACCTGTGTCCCCTCCATTGGAAGGTAGATTCTTAACCACTGTACCACCAGGGAAGTCCCTTAAATGAATTTTTTTTCTTGAAATGTATTATTCTCTTAAATGATGTAGAAAACAAAAAGTGTGGTTACAAACTATTGTTGTTATAACACTAGCTTTTCTAATGGTCATGTATTCACCTTTTTGAGATCTTTATTTGTGCATGTAGCTTTGAGGTGCTGTCTGGTGTCCTTTCATTTCACCTTTAGGACCTTTGAGCATTTCTTACAGGGTAAGTTTTTTTTTTTTTTATAAATTTATTTATTTTATTTATTTTTACTTTTGGCTGTGTTGGTCTTTGTTGCTGCACGCAGGCTTTCTCTAGTTGTGGTGAGTGGGGGCTACTCTTCCTTGCGGTGTGCGGGCTCCTGATTGTGGTCGCTTCTCTTGTTGCGGAGCACGGGCTCTAGGCACGCGGGCTTCAATAGATGTGGCACGCGGGCTCAGTAGTTGTGGCTTGCGGGCTCTAGAGCACAGGCTCAGTAGTTGTGGCGCATGGGCATAGTTGCTCCATGGCATGTGGGATCTTCCCGGACCAAGGCTTAAACCCCTGTCCCCTGCATTGGCAGGCAGATTCTTAACCACTGCGCCACCAGGGAAGCCCTACAGGGTAAGTTTTTGATCATGAACTCCTTCAGCTTTTATCTATCTGGGAATGTCTTAATTTGTCCCCCACTTTTTTTTTAATTGAAGTATAGTTGATTTTATCTCCCCCACTCTTGAAGGTCAGTTTTGTCAGATATAGGATTCTTGGTTGACAGTATTTTTCTTTTAGTACTTTGAATATATCAGCCCACTGTCTTCTGGTCTTCAGAGTTTCTGATGAGAAATCTGCTGATAATCTTGTTGAGGATCCCTGTGTGTGATGATTCAATAATATCTGGGTGCTTTCAATATTCTCTCTTTGCCTCTGGCTTTTGAAAGTTTGATTATCATGTGTTTTGGTGTGGGTCTTTTTGAGTTCATCTTACTTGGAGTTTTTTAAGCTTCTTGGATGTTTATATTCATGTATTTACACTTACATTGTTTGTTTTCACATTTGGAAAGTTTTCAGCCATTATTTCTTCACTATTCTCTGTGCCCCTTTCTCTGTCTTCCTTCTGGGATGTCCATGCTGTGCTGGTGTGTGCTTGTCTGCTTGATGCTGTCCCACCGTTCCCTTGACTCTGTTCACTTCTCTTCAGTCTTTTCTTTCTGTTTCTCAAACTCCATAATCTTCATTGTCCTGTTTCACGTTCACTGTTTCTTTTTTCTGCCTGCTCAAAACTGCCTTTGAATCCCTCTACTGAATTTTTTTTGTTAATTAATTAATTAATTTATTTTTGGCTGCGTTGGGTCTTCGTTGCTGTGTGTGGGCTTTCTCTAGTTGTGGTGAGCGGGGGCTACTCTTTTGTTGCGGTGTGCAGGCTTCTCACTGCAGTGGTTCCTCTTGTTGCGGAGCACAGGCTCTAGGCGTGTGGGCTCAGTAGTTGTGGCTCACGGGCTCTAGAGTGCAGGCTCAGTAGTTGTGGTGCATGGGCTTAGTTGCTCTGTGGCATGTGGGATCTTCCCGGACCAGGGCTCGAACCTGTGTCCCTTGCATTGGTAGGCGGATTCTTAACCACTGCGCCACCAGGGAAGCCCTGAATTTTTTTTTTTAATATTTATTTGTTTTATTTATTTTATTTTTGGCTGCATTGGGTCTTAGTTGCAGCACGTGGGATGTTCTTTGAGGTACACAAGATCTTTGATGCACCATGGGCTTCTCTCTAGTTGTGGCGAGCAGGCTCAGTAGTTGCAGCACACAGGCTCTCTATTTGTGGCGCACAGGCTCCAGAGCACGTGGGCTCTGTAGTTGTGGCATGCGGGCTCTCTAGTTGCGGCTTGCATGCTCATTAGTTGTGGCACGTGGCCTTAGTTGCCCCGTGGCATGTGGGATCTTAGTTCCCCAATCAGGGATCAAACCTGCATCCCCTGCATTGGAAGGTGGATTCTTTACCACTGGACCACCAGGGAAGTACCCTCTACTGAATTTTTCACTTCAGTTACTATACTTTTCAGCTCCAGAATTTCTTTTTGGTTTCTTTTCAGGTTTCCTGTCTCTTTATGGATATTTCCATTTTGTTCACATGTTATTTTCTTGACTTTCTCCACATCTTTCTTTAGTTCTTTGAGCATCTTTAATACAGTTGTTTTTGTCTAGTGTATCTGCCATTTGGTCTTCTTTTAAAAAATTAATTTTATTTATTTATTTTTGGCTGCATTGGGTCTTCGTTGCTGTGCAAGGGCTTTCTATAGTTGTGGCGAGTGGGGGCTACTCTTCATTGTGGTGTGCGGGCTTCTCGTTGCTGGGGCTTCTCTCATTGCAGAGCATGGGCTCTAAGTGCGTGGGCTTCAGTAGTTGCAGCACGCAGGCTCTGTAGTGTGGCTCACGGGCTCTAGAGCGCAGGCTCAGCAGTTGTAGCACACGGGCTTAGTTGCTCCGTGCTGCCATTTGGTCTTTTTCAGGGACAATTTCTGTTGATTTGTTTCTTCTCCTTTGAGCAGGCCATATTTCCTGTTTGTTTGTATGCCTTGTGAGTTTTTGTTGAACACCAGACATTTGAATCTAATATTGTGGTAACTCTGGAAATCAGATTCTCCCACTTACATAGGGATTGCTTTTTTTTATATACTGTTTTTGCTTATTGGTGGTTGTTGTTGTTGTAGGCTGTCGCTGTGTTGAGGATCAGCCTGATGTGTGAACTTAATGTGTTACTCTTAGGTCATTTCTGAACTTTTGCTGGTACACGCAGTCACTTTCTAATTTTTCCCATGTAGGTAGTTTTTTTTTTTTTTTTTTTTTTTTTTTTAATGTCTGACACCAGAAAGGGGAAAATCAGAAAAAGGAGGTTAAAAGGTGGTGCCAGCCCTTTAAATCCCCTGGCAGTCACTTCAGCCTGAGGTGCAACAACAGCTGTGTGCACCTCCCACCTCTGTGATCAGAAGCAGTGATCAGCCATCAGAGCACAGATCCCTTATCTCTGGAGACCAGGGTCCTTTTTGCCCACGCTTGTTTCCACAAGCTGTGTGCAAGCTGCTCCAGGAATACTTGCACAGGCCGCTGGGTGGGGGATGGGCAGCTGCTACTATGTTGAGACCTGAAATTAACCACAGTTTACTCATCTAAGTCTTCCCCTGGAAGTTGTAAGCTTTGAACAGCCTCTAGAGTTACCGAATAGTTCCGTCAGATGGATTCTGCCAGTGTAATGTTGTCCAGGTGGGCAGACCATTCCTGGTGCTTCCTAATCAGCTGTGTTCCCAGGACCCTCCCCTTGGAGCTAGTGAGTGTTCTTGGTTGGGCAGGCCTTTTCTTGTCTCAGTGTCCCTTTAAATAGAATTGCTCTTGTCACTTACAGATTGGACTCCTGAAGGTACATAGGGGAGGGCATAAAGAAATTTTTGTTGTTTCTCTGGGAAAAGATAATGCCATGGGTCACTTCACATTTTTACTTTTGGAGAGAGATGAGAATAGGCAGTAAGGAAAGTGCTCGTGACTTTAGGGAAAAATCACTGTGAGAGGTTTGGGGGCAGACCCATAGCTTGTTTTGGTGAATTCTAGCTCCTTGGCTTTCAGGTGGCCAGTGCAGCTACTAAGGCCCTCTCACCAGCCCACTGACATTTAATGAGTGACAGCCACTGAGTACCAGGGAGGTGACGAGGCTCTGGAAGCAGAGTCTGCTTTCAGGGGGCTTGTGCAGACTTCCCAGTGTTCTCTGTTTGTTCCAGGACTCTGTTTAAGGAGAGCAGACGAGGCCACGGGCACCTGACGTCAATCCTGTGAGTGTCTCAGTGTTTTCACTTGTCAGGACTACTGGCATTTTTATCTCCTTCGTGGATCTCCTCTGAACCTTTCCTGTGTTCATTCCTTTGAACAGGGCCAAGAAGAAAGTAATGGCCTCTTCCAAAATGAAGATGAAGGTGAGTCAGCCTGCCCAGGTCACATGTCATCTTTTCTCATCTCTCTGCAGCCATGCTCCTGGCAGCTCATTGAACTTTGCTGGTCTTGTAGATAGCTCTTTGGGATTAGGTTGTACCAAGAGGCAGCCTGGCCCACAGGAGTGGCCTGGGGTCGACAGGGCAGAGACCCGAGTCGGGCCACTAGTGCCCTTCAGCCCCAGTTCTAGGAAACAGCACCCACCTGGTCAGTTCCTGGGGTCGTTGCAGGGTCATGTGAGGTCCTCCTGACAGCCCTCTGAGGAGTGATGAGCTCTTGCAAATGTGAAAGTGTCACATTGTGAATTGTCCTAACCTCTTATGGAAGAGCACCATCCTAGTGAAGAGCAGGTGAGCCTGGATCTGCACCAGGCAGGGCGGGAGGCTTTGTCCAGTTGACTAGCAGACGCAGAGGGGAGTGTGACGGTTGGAAACTAGAGACTGTGAGATGACTTTGATGTGGCAGAGATCTCAATGTAGTAAAAATTGCCATTTCACCAAAATTCTTGCCAGTTCCTGAGGCTTTGTAGTGCACTTCACCATACCTGAACAGTCCGAGGGAACAAGCATGCAGATCAGTTATTCCTAAGAGTCTGTTGAGCTCCTCCAACATCCTTAAGACACACTGCACCAAGTGCTTGGGAGGCGGGAGTGACAGGACAGACGCCGTTCCTGAGCCCACGGAGGAGACAGGTGCCAGGGAAACCAAGGAGGGAAAGAAAACTAAGGCAGTTCCCCTGCCCCATGTCATTCTCTGATTGTGGCTAGGAGCATTGAGGTAGTGTGAGGGCCAATAGGGAGAACATCTCTTTGCTCGAGTCTTGTAGTTTTTCAGAAACAGAGCGAAGAGTTTCCCTGTGGAGGTGTGTGTGCATGCCTGGGTCAGCCCAGCCCCAGCCCCAGGCGTGGGCAGAGGGTGGCGGGGTTGCGGCATTTCCAAGTTCACGCATGCCTGGCACCTGCTCCTTTCTTCCCTGGCTTTGTGATCACACAGGAAAGCCCGCTGCTTTGTCTTGTATTCTCATGCGTATGTCCTGTCAGCAGGGCCAGTGTTGGCATCTTTGGACATTTGTAAACATCGGCCTTTCTGCTTTCCTTTAGGAATCATCGACTAAGCCTGATAAAAAGGTTTCCGTCCCATCAGGCCAGATTGGCAGCCCCCTTGCTTTGCCTTCAGAACACCTGGGAGGAGGCCTGAGCATTGGGGCTGCAAACAGGGAGCTCTCATCCCAGGCATCTGGCAGCCTTGCTAATCCTGCTCCTATCAACGTGGAGGACTCGTTGGATGGAGACTTGATCCGTAATTCGGCCTCCTCATTGGAGGCTGTGTCCAAGGAACTGGCTGCACTGAATAGCAGAGCCAGCGGGAGCTCTGAGTTCACACTGCCTGCACCCTCAAAAGTGCCTGCAGAGAAAGTCGCAGGTGTTTTATGTACAGAAGAAAAAAGGAACTTTCCGAAGCCCAACCCTTCTTCTGCCCCACCACCCTCTAGCTCTCTGCAGTCACCCCTCAATTTTCTGGCTGAACAGGCTCTGGCACTGGGGCAGTCCTCTCAGGAGAAAAAACCGGAGAGTTCTGGCTACAAAGAACTGTCCTGTCAGGCTCCCCTCAGCAAGGGCCTGCCAGAAGTGCAGCAGTCCAAAGCAAAGCACCATAGTTTGCCACGGACGTCTCACGCACCCCAGGCAGGGGCTCCTGTGCCCAGCCCCCAGGTCAAAGTCTTTCATGCAGGCACTCAACAGCAGAAGAGCTTCACCCCCCCAGCTCCGTTTGTCAGTAAGCTTCAGGGCCCAAAGCCTGCCTCCCCTCAGTGTCACCGTTCCCTCCTCCAGCTCGTCAAGACAGCTACCAAAAGCCAGAGCTTCCATCCTTCCACGCCAGTGTCTTCAGGAGGCACACCAGCCTCCAGCAGCAGCTCTCATAAGACCCCAGCCTCGTCCTCCACTGCCCTGAGCCATCCAGCAAAACAGCACTCAGCCAGCTCTTCAGGGCCGTCTTACAAGAACAGTCCCTTTGCTGGCTCTATCTCCAAGCACGGGGTTTCTTCTGGCAGCTCTTCCTCTGGAGGAGCACCAGTCCAGAGCTCTGCTTCTGGGAACTTGCTCCCTGCTGTGCAGCCTCCTTCCACAGGACAGTCCGCCAGCCGACCCATCCCAGGCTCTGCAGTGAAAAAACCACCTATTTCCCAGAAGTTGACCCTGGTGGCCCCTCCAGGTGGTCCAAATGGAGATTCTAGTGGGGGGACCCAGGGAGTGGCCAAGTTACTCACCTCCTCCCTGAAGCCCAGTGCGGTGAGCAGCGTGACATCGTCTACCTCCTTGCCAGTGAGTACCTTGAAGCAGCCCTCCCCTCGTGGGCCTTGTGGGCAGGGCTGCTGGCCTTGCTGTGGTCAGAGAGTGAGATCTGACACTGAAGGTCAGGTAGGAACAGAGCCCGGAAATTGGAAGGAGGACTGGGCTTCCTGTTTCCAGGTTTCTACTTTTCTGGTGGCAGGACTCCCAGGCAGAGCCTGAAACTTCTCCTTGGGAGGACGAATGGAGGGAAAGGACTTTGTCAGCACCATGTTTGCAGGGAGGCTATGGATCTGGATGGCATAGAATGAGCTAGAAAACTTTCCTTTCATAGCCTCCTGCCTGTCCATCTCTCCAAACAAGTAAATGAAATGCATACTGTCTCTCAGATCATTAGTTATGTGGAGATATTCATGCCCTAGGAAGATCAGTACCTTCTAAGAATGATCCTTTGATTGGGTTTGGAAAGACTCTGTAGGTCAGACAAAGGCGATTTGACAGAGTCCAGTGGTTTATGAGGTTTGCCTGTAGGTGATTACAAGAAGTTTGGATGCAGGTTGGGAAAATGAGAGCGAGCTTATTTTTTTCTCCATTTTTCCAATATATAAGACAACCATGTGGTTGCAAAGGACAAAACTATAGAAAGGTGTGTTGAGCAAAGTTTCGCTGACCTGTGCCCTCCTCCTACACACCCCCTGTAACTGTTCCTTAGTTTCCAGGTTTTTCCTGTTTCTTTCTAAAAACAAAGATTAATACTTACAAATGTGTGTGTGTGTATGTTTTATGGATATAAGTATACACGTACACATATTCCTATATACTTATATTTGTGGGTATCCTTCCTTTTCTTTCTTGCACAAGGAAGGCATATTTAACACCTGCATTTTAAAATGAACTCTGTTCTGGGAGCCCTTCCATGCCAGTTCACAGAGACTGTCTTCCTCCTCCCTTTGGGGCCGCAGTGGAGGGTGTTCCTTTACAAGGGGTGGCTTATGTGCATGTGTCCCCCCAGGTATGCTAACAGGTTTGGTTTGTGAGTGAGCTCTGTATGGGGCTGGAGTGCTGATCCCTTTGTGTGCTTCCTCCCCAGAAAGGAACGAGTGGGGCTGTGCTGCTGACCAGCTCCTCACCCTTAAATCTACTGTCTTCATCCTACAAGGCAGGCAGCCCAAAGCTGCCTGGGGCCTTGAACTCGAACCCCTTGGGAATTATCTCCCAGCTCCCCCTCCACGTAATCTCCTTTAGCGCTGACTCCTCCGCTAAAGCAGGGGTCTCCAAGGATGCCATCGTCACAGGCCCTGCCCCTGGGACGTTCCACCACGGCCTCGGCCACAGTAAGTGTCTCCTTCCTCCCCACACTGGAGGTAAAGAAGGTGCCCCAGTGCCTCTGTGTGACCCACAGGTTCTGTTGTTATGTGCTGGGTTCCTGTGTTTGTCTGGTGTGTAATCGTGGGCAGCCTTCCCGGGGACCCTGCTGAGCCACCCCCTTGGGGTTTCCATCCAGAACCAGTGCAGTAGGTCGCCTGGGGCTCTGGAGCACCGAGGCTGCTTTCCACTCCTGTCTTCAATGTGTGTGCTTTGTTCTTCTCTCCCTTCCTGTTTCCTCTCAGGTCTCCTGGCTGGCTTGCACTCCAGCCCGCCCCGCGGAGCACCTCTCCCACACGCTGCCGTGTCTACCCACATCCCACAGAGTCTGCCAGGTAATTTCCAGGTGGTCAGAGGGCCACACGCACTGTGGGCCATTCCCCTCCCCCATCAGAGGCCTTGTCTGCTGCCAAGGACGTAAGTGTCTGCCTCTCGTTGTCATGTTGTGTGGGTTTGTCCTCTGAGGCTCGGCTCTGTGGGTACTCAGACTGAGGGACACAGGCTCTGTCTACCGCTGTGACATCTCCCGGGTCAGCCTTGCCCTCTGTGATCACAGAGGAAGTCATGATGGCCACAGGCATCATGGCTGAGGAGTTCCCCACCCATAGCTCAGCATTTTCTCTTTAATTAACAAAAACTAGAGGGGTAATGGTGCTGATTTCCCAAGGGCTAGTTGGGGCACTACCGGCCTTTAGGTTCACACTGCTACCCCTTCTAGGGGGTACCAGCTAACAGAAGACTCTAAATTTAGTTTAAGTAAAAGGGAAAGTCCAAGTAGCAGCAGCAGGTGACAGTGGCAAGGCTTCGGGAGGGACCCTTTTCCCTGATGTCAGCATGTGTCCAGGAGAGGAGCAGCTTTCTCTTCAGTCCAGGTGTCAACGCAGAGATTTGGGATCACGACGTGACTGAGGCAGCATTCCCTGGGTCTCCTCTCCATAGAGCAGTGCCTTTCAGAAAGGGACTGGCCTACGGCCCTAGGTTCATAGCTGTGAGAAGACGGCCCTGAGCCAGCACCTGCACAGTGAGTGGTCTGCCTTGCCCTGTCCTGGGACCTTGGCCCTTAGGCACACGTAATGCAGTACTGCTGGGAACCCTCACGGGATCTCTGTTTTGGCCTGCTGCTCTTCTTACTGCTCTAGACCTGTTCCAGAAACGACCTGGGGGCTACATTGCTCAAGGGAGAGCCATTCTTGAGGAAGCCGAGCCTGGGTAGCCCTGGTGGACGGGTCCTGGGTAGATGTAAGGCGGGGAGCTGCCCAGCTGGATGTGCCTGGGACCTGCCGTGCTGAGAGCTTTGGTCCCGTGTCCGCCTCCAGATGTGCCGTGGGTCCCTGGCCCTGTGTCCTGAGGCTGACACGTTCATAGTGACTGCCAGAGGCCAGCTGGGTGCAAGAATGGACTGTAAATCCCCAAGATGGAAATGTTGCTTTCTCAGAGAAAGAAACGGGGGTGCTAAGCCTGTATCAGCAGTTACTCCGTTTTCCTCTGGAGAAGCAGTCAGATGCAGGGACTCATTCCGCAAGCTGGTGGTCACAGAGCCGTCCAGGCGAGAGCTTGTGGCTGCTGAAAGATTGCACTTTCTCTGCTTTCCGGAACACTCTTTCAAACAGAAAATAATTGAAGAGCCATTGAAAACGTGACCATTGATCTGTGGTATTTTCAGCAAAAAAGGGAAAAGCGTTTTCTTGTACCATTTCCTACCTGTTTTTCCGCTGGGTGTTGAAATGCTATCTGAAAAGCATCTATGCTAAAACAGGCTATTTGAATATCTCTCTTTTAGACATTCTTTGCGTTGTAGGATTACACTGAGTGATTGTCAGTGAAAAGCTGTCTGCTTGTTCCAGCTGTGACTTGTATCTGCTTTGCTTTCTTTCCCACGTGGACTCAGAATGCTAGTGCCTTTGAGCTTGTCCTTTTAGGACCTGAGTGTCTTTGATGGTGTGGATGCTCACTGTGCTTTTCAGTCCTCACTATGGAGTCCGGCTCTGCCTGGGGATGACAGCTGTGGCTGAGAACTGGAGTGGCCCGTGTTGCACAGCAGAGCCGCGGTTCTGTGAACACGGTGCTCAGCCAGCAGCTGCCCTCCCAGTGCGCAGCACTCTGCACCACTGCAAGGAGCAGCACACTCAGATAACCTGCCAGCGTGTCCAGCTCCTTTGAGCCTTAGAACATTCAGTGTTCAGGGGCTTTTGCTATTTAAGAAGTGATCCCCTTGAGGTTTGGTTACTGCTGCCTTAAGGGAATCAGAGATCCTGAAAATCTTACGCTCTGTTTTTGCTTACTCTTTTTCAGATGCTTCTCAGCTTCATGGGAAAGGGCCCAGTGTGCCACGGAAATTGTGACTTTCAAGGGAAAGGCTGGAAGCTGAACGAGTAGGTCTCGGAAGTCGGATAATAACTATGCTCTTTCTGCCATTGATTTTCTTCTGGAGAAGGCGTGAGTGCTAAGTGGAGCGTCTCTTGGCATGTGTGATGTGCCTTCAGTTAGGCGAGCAGCCCCGTGCTTCTCTGGAGGCCCTGACCAGCCTGGTGCTCCAGGCCTCTCGCTCTGTTGCAGACAATCGTCGGAGGGGCAGCGCTAGGCTGGGGAGCGCGCCGGGTCGTGTTCAGAGCTCTGGTGGCGGGGCAGAGCAGGTGGCGCGGCGCACCTGTGCTTCACATCTGCCCGACCCCCTCACATTTGGTCAGAGTACCTCATGGCACCCTACTGGTCGGGGCTCCTTCTGGCCACAGTGGGCTCCCTGGATGGTCACGGTGTCCGTCCATCCTCAGGCTGTGTGCTCAACAGGACAAACCCAGGTAACATCACAGCTGGGAGATGTACCTTGTTCTTTGAAAAATACACCCAATGTGTGCTCATCGTGGGGGCCCGTCTCTCCACTGAACATGACAATGAAGCTCTTTTAGAGAAAAGACCTTTGTAGATTCAACAATTGTGGTAGGATTTTTAAAGACACTTATTTTTGGCTCAGTTTTCATCCTTACCATTAAATGCATTGGATAGAATGGGACTATTCTTCGCAAGTCATGTTGTTCCTAGGAAAACATAATTCCAGTGCCTTTATGGTGGAGCAGAATTAGACACACATCCATTCAGCCCTCTGAGTGGATCTCAGATGAAGACCTTTTTTAAAGATATGTCTGTATTTAAGACATAGTTTGAGTTTTTTATGGTTGCACATCATAATCTGTGCCGTCCTGACTTGAAGGTCATCTGGGCCCACAAATCCCAGGTCCCAGTTCAGCCAGGGCCCCCACTTTGTTTTTCCAGAGTTCATACAGGTGGACTGCAGAGCCCCAGAGCCCTTCTTCATCTCTTCGAGGGCCAAGGATATGAGGGGTTCTAAGTCGCAGGTAGACATTCCAGTTTATTTAAAAACTATTCTCAGGCAGAGCTGCAGGAACAGGCCTCTGTGAAGCATCTGCCATGTAGAAGCAGGCCTGGAGGTCCTGGCTTTCCAGGCAGCAGGGCTATGCATTGACTTCAGGGTGACATGCTGACGAGCTTGGAGAGCACGTCAGAGACAGATTGGGACAGTTACCCGGAGCTCAAGTCATCCCACTGTTCCCACTCACCCAGTGGCTGCTTCACAAAGATTTTTACGGCACTTGCCTGTCCTGTGAAGTCTGAACTGACTGCTCTAGCTAAGTGATTTCTGATACGTTGAGAGTAAACAGCCTCCTCAGAATGTACGCCTGTGTGGAGACACGGGCAGCTCTCTTGGTTCCTGACTCCCAGGTTACAATGCTTGGTAACTCACGATTCACACAGAGTTTGCTTGGTTTCCAGGGGGAGCAAGACCTCTGCCAGCTAGTCGGCCAGGCCTGTGCTCTTTTTTACATAAAAACCAACATGTGTTTCACATTGGGCTAAGTGGATTCCTTATCCCTTTATTATATCTATTTTTTGCAACTTGGGTTTCCAGTTTACAGAATAGTCTTAGGTAGTAGCAAAAGAGCCAAAGAAGAGATTTGTATTGCTGAGCTCAGAGCCGCGCAGAGGCCGTCCGTGAACGCTGAGCAGCAGGAGAACACCCTGGTTCCCTTCCCTGCAGTGCTCCCTCCTCCCCGAGCACCACTGAGTGTGCGGCTGGAGCAGGATACCCTCATTCTTAGGAATCTAGTGATGCCTCTTGCCTCAGGGAAACGTTTCTTTGATGGGGAGTTTATGAGGTTTCTTTTCCTTGTTGATGCTTTATTTGTGGTAACGAAAGAGTGAATGACTTAAAGAGCCACGGCAAGGCAGGTCTGTTGGCGGAGCGGGCTCGTGGGCCACGAGCAGGGCTTTTCTTGCCGGCGTTTCTTGGGTGTGAAAGGGCTGTGGCTTTCATGCAGCGACTATGTTGGTGTTGGGGGTGGTGTGGAAATTGTTAATCTTGTATAAAACCACCCAATAAATTGTTTCAAGGTTTCCAAAACATCATTTCTCATTTATTTCCTTTTACCATATTTGCAAGTAATTCTTTCTCCCATAGGAGCTGGTATGTAGGGAACATTCATTTTGGCTAAAAGCCAAGAGGGTGTTGGAGACTAAGCCTCACATGCAAAAGAGGAAGAAACACACCATGATATTAGAATCAAGCCACCAGGTGTTTATTTTTGCACTATAAATAGAGTTCCCTATTACTTCCCATTTTCTTACATAATACGTGAGATACAGAGGACCCGAAATTTGTTTGGTAGAAAATCAACTGTGGAGTTTACTAATGGCAGTGAGATAATAAGCAGGACTAGGCACCAAATCTAAGGCTAACAGCAACACAGTCCACTAGGAAAGTACTTTAATTTCAAAATGTGAAACATTCCCCGATGGTGCGTTTTCTTGGGACAGTATGGCTTGACAGTTAAGCTTCATTCGAGCACCAGGGTCAGATGCTGTTCTGGTTTCTTTGCGCCTTTTCTGGCATAGAGCCCAGATCCGTCTCCCCAGAAGGCCTCTGATGAAGAGTCGGCTGAGCCAGAATCCCGAGGGGTGTGAATGCAGGTTGCAGGCCTGGGGAGCTGTTGCTTTGCTGAAGCAGGGAGGCCTTTCTGCCCTAGAGTTTCCCGTGCTGGGGTGTGGAGGTCAGTGCTGCATGGAGTGGGCTTGTCCACCCCAGTTGTTGGTCGTCGTGTGCTTTCGCAGTTTTCAGTTGCTTCCAGGTATCACACCTGGAAGGAGTCTGTTTATGGGACTGTGTGGGAAAAGGAGAAAGACGAAGGGCACTGCGGGTTTGAATCATCGGGAGATGAAGCAGGTCACTCACCTGGTTGGATGACGGTTCAGCAGGTGCCTGTCCCGCTTGTGGTTGAGCTGTGCTCTGAGCAGCTGGGGGGACACACGGGGTTCTGCACGGATTAGGAGCTGCACGGGGCCAGGGAGGAAAGATACCAAGGAGAGTACTGGGCAGGAGAGAGCCAACATCTGCTTCCAGGAAGGTGAAGGTGGGGCCGTGCCTACTTCTCCCCGGACACTAGGACGGCCAGCTCCTGGATGGACATATCCTTGTTGATGTAGCGGTCGTACTGGGCAGGGGTCAGTCTTCCGTTCTGTAGGGCCTCTTCGATGGAGAACTTCTTGCCAGACTTCCTGTCATGGATCACAGAGGACTCCCCGTTGGGACCCTTGACGGAGATTTCCTCCCAGTCGCACTCCTGGCTCCTGAGTTTCACAAACATGTTCCAGTCGATGAGGCCAGCCCGGTGGGCTTCCTCTGGGGACAGCTCGCGGCCCGAGTCGGGGTCGATGACCACGATGGAGCGCCGCAGGTGGTTCTCCCTTTGTTCCCGCTTGATGGCCACAGAGCCCAGGCGTCGCTGCAGCTCGTCGATCTCCAGGTCTTTGTCTCTAGAGAGCTGCCTGAGGTCATCCAGCTCCTGCTCCAGGGACCGGAGGCGGCAGTCGAGCTGCGCCCCAGGGTCTGCCGCCACCGGCATGCTCCTTAGGCCCTGCGTCTCCGCCACCGCCATCTCGATTTCGGACTGGAGCCTGCGGGCCTCGAGCTGCAGGCTCTGCCGCTCCAGCTGCAGTTTGTGGTTCTCTTCCCTCAAGAAATCCAGCTCCTTGGATGACTTGGAGTTACAGAACTCCAGCTCCGACAGCTTGGCCTCCAGCTGGCTCACCTCCGCGTCCAGCTCCCTCTTGCTCTGGCTCTCCGCCTCCAATCTGCTCTTTAGCCTCTGAATCTCCTGCTCGGTGTCACCTCTCTCCACCTGGATGCTCTTGGAGAGGACCACCTTCTCCTTGACCTCCATCTTCTCTAGGTGCTCCAGCTTTTTCTTCAGGGTCTTGAGCTCATGCTCCAGGACCTGCCGCCGGTGCCGCTCTTCCTCCAGCTGCAGCGCGAGCAGGGTGTGCTCCCGGGCCTGCTGGGGGTCCTGCTGCAGCACCACCTTCTGCTTGAGGGTCACCTTTTCCCGGGCCTCCCCCTCCTCCAGCTGGGCCAGCCGCTGCTTCAGGTGCTGTACCTCCAGCTCGGCCTCCCTGCGTGTCTGCCGCTCGCGCTCCAGCTCTTCCAGCTGGCACTCCAGCTCCGCTCGCCTGCGCTGTAGCTGCTGCAGCTCCCCGCGGAGGCCATCGATCTGCTGCAGCTCCGCGTCGATGCTCTCGGTGAAGGCGTTCACCTCGGCCTGCAGGCCCGGCTCCTCCTCGTACCTCACGACCTCCTGCTGGACCATCTTCTCCTTCACCTGGGAAAGCTCCTCCTCCTTCTGTTTGATTTTTTCCTCCTGGGACGCCCTCTCTATTTCCAGATCCACTTGCTTCTTCTGCTCCTGTGACAGCTGGGCCCTCAGAGACTCCACTTCCTCTTTGGTCTGGGGGTCTTCCTGGAACTGCAGGATCTCCTGGACCACCTCCTTGGTCTGCACCTGGGGTTTGGCCTCTTTCAGGGACTGGATCTCCTGCTTCAGCTGGTAGATCTCCAGGTCACACCTTTCGATGAGTCTGGTCTTGTCGATGATCTCCTCCCTGAGCCTCTGAAGCTCTTTCTCCATCTCGGGGTCAGTCTTGTACTTGATGATCTCCTTCGTCACTTCCTTGACCTCCACCTGGGGGCCCCGCCTCCGGAGCACCTCCAGCTCGCTCTGGTAGCTCTTCAGCTGCTCCTCGGCCCCCCGGTACTTGCACTCCTGCTCGACCAGCTCCAGGCGGAGGTTGGCCACCTCACTCTCTGCCTTGGGGTCTGGCCGGACGATCTCCCGCACTTTTTCCTGCACGACCACTTTGGCATTTTCCTCCTCCAAGGCCCAGATCTTTCGGAGCAGCCCCGTTTTCTCCCTCTTGTTGGCACGAGCCTTGGCGGCCTCGTCCTCATACTGGCGTTTGAGGTCACCCACCTCCCTCTCGGTTGCCACATCCTTTTCCACCTTGAGCACCTCCTTGATGATGATCTTGCTCTCAGCCATGGCCCGCTCCTTCTCCAGCCTCTTCAGCTTGTCCTGGAGGAAGCTCAGCTCCTCCTCCTGCTTCTCCCTGAGCTGATGCTCCCGTTGCTGGTCCTCCTGCAGCTTCCGGAACTCTGCCTCCAGCTGGGGGTCATTCTGCAGTTTCACCACATCCTTCTCGGTGACCTTCTCCCGCACCTGGTTCTTCTCCTGGGCCAGGGCTGCGATGCGCTGCTGCAGGAGGAGCACCTCTGCCTCCCGGGTGCCCTTCTGCCGCTGCAGCTCCTCCAGCTCCTCCCGCAGCCTCAGGACCTCGTTGGCCTGGGTTTGGTCCGGCTCGATGCGCAGAACCTCCTTGACCATGTACTCCTGCCCGCCATCCCTGGCCTCCTGCTCCAGGGCGCACAGCCGCAGCTGCAGCGCCTCCAGCTCCTTCTGCAGCAGCTGGTTCTTGCACTGCTCCTCCACCAGGGTCTGCTGCGTCTGCCGGAAGCTCTCCTCCAGCGTGGGGTCTGGCACCTTCTTGAGCACCTTCCTCACCACTGCTTCCTGTGGGCTCTGGTTCTGCAGGGTCCGGATCTCCTCCTGGGCGCTCCTGACCTCATTCTCCAGCTGCTGCCTCCGCTCCGCCTCCTCATCCAGCTCCCTCTGAATCTTCCACGTCTCCTCTACTTCGGAGCCCAGCTTGCCCCTGGGCAGGGCCTCATGGCTCATGCCTGCCTCAGCCTGCTGGGAAGGAGAAGATAGCGCAGGGTTAATGCCGGACTTTGCATGGCCCGACCCCACCTGGCCACCCACCAGAGGTCAGACTGCTTGTCCTGTGGTCCCTAGGGGACCCCCTCAGTGCCGGGTTCGCTAGAGTCCTAGGCCTCCTTTTGAAAATGGTAAAACAACTAGTTTAAATGCATCTGGGAAAATATTTTAAAACCACAGAAGAGTGTGAAGCAGAGGCTGTCTGTCACCGCTGGTCCTGTTCGTACAGGATACTGTCACCTTTGAGACACGTATATTTTTGCATGTGACACATATTTATTTTTTCCACACTAACGGTGTTGCCTGTTCTGTTCCCTGCTTGTTGCACTTATGAGAGAATCTGCAGCGGCACAGAGAGTGCTACCTCGTCGTGTGACAGCTTCGTCATTTTCCATTGTGTGGACAGACCCTGGCTCAGTCGCACACCCATTGCTGGTGAATACTGAGTTGCTTCCACTTTCTTAACTATTACAGTGTTGTCGTTAACGTTTTGGGCTTTTAAAAATAAGTTACCTTTTTCTGGGTACTCAGCAAATGTTTGAGGGATGGGACATGTAGGTTGGACTCACGTCCACAGGGGCACAGGCGTGGGCTGGCGTCTGCACTGGCGCCACCCAACCCTGTTCGCAGGGGGACATGCCCACTGGTTCACAGACTGTTTCTCTGAGGCACAATGAGTCTTATTTCGCAGCTCTTGGGAAAGTTTTGAATAGAATGCCTTACTGAGATCCATTACCTGTCTCAGGAGATTCAGAGCAAACTCCAGATTCTGCAGCCTCTGTCTGTTGATGGCATTAACTTCCGTGAACTTGGCAGCAAGAGCCGTTTCCTACAGGAGAGCAGATAGGAGTCAACAGGCTAAGCGAAGGTAAGCTGGATGGTGTTTGCAAAGTCTGGCATTTGGGGAGAGAGGGAACCTTCTTGCCCCTTCCTACCTGGAGTTCTACTACAGTCTCATCTATAGGAGAGAAAACTGGATTTTGAGTCAGAAGCCTAAACCCCCAGCAAGTGACCTTGAGCAGGTCTGTCTCTGAGCCTTAACGTGTTCGTGTATGGAAGGAGCTGATAACATCGGCCCTCTGTGTGTGTGTACTTACTTAGGGGGAGCAGGGGGAGTCCGTGGCTCTGGCTCAGATAAACCCAGCAGGCTGTCTTTCTAGGCATATCCATGTCACCACCCCAGAATAAGTTATCTCCTCTTACTGAACCTGTTGGCACCCAGGAGGGCTCTTGGGCCAGTTTCCCTATTGTGTGTGCGTCTCTGAGGCCTGCATGCCGTGCTCTCTGGAGCGAGGGAACCCCGAGAAGGCCTGGCCTGCAGAGCTCACCTCTTCCCTCACTTTGGTGGCAGGGGACTGGAGCCTGGCCCTCTTGCTCATGTGGCTGCTTCTTCCATTCTCCAAGTCAAGGAGGGACCTGAGTTTCTCTGCTTCCAACTCGTAGTCCTGCGTGAGACAGACGTGGCAGAGGGCAGACAAGAGCAGGTGAGACCAAAATGTTCTTGTGCCCCTTCCAGCTGACTGCAAAGGTCTTCTGCTCAGCCACACCCTGTTCTGCCTGCCAGGAGATTTTGATAACCATAGATCCATCAGTGGTACGTACCTACATCCCTGAATAACATGTGCGACGAGAAAAAGTAGGCCCACAATCCCCCTCCGTCCCCAGAGCATGCTCCTTCCAGGCCTTCCCTGGCCTAGAGACTACGGCATTCTGCTTTCTTCATTGAACTCTGTACCATTAGAGTTATGGCTTTTCTCATGTTGCCTCCTCCTAATTCTCCTGTGGATCAGTTTGATGACTTTAACATCCATTGTGTGGTCAGGTGATAATTTACTAGCTGTTCCTCTGCTGTTGGACATTTAGGTTATTTCTAGTTTGTCTGTTTTGCTATTGTAAATAATTCTGTTGTACAATGATTTTGTTAATCCCACATTATTATTATTTCATATTATTTCCTTTAGGATAAATTCCCCCAGTTACTGCTTTACAGTAGAAAATCCTTTTCTGGTATTCGATGCCCAGTACCATCTTGTTTCCCAAAGGCCTGTGCCGGTTTGCGTGGCCGCCAGCAGTGCCTGAGGACACCCCGCCAGACCAGCTGGTGGGAAGAGGCCCTGCTGCTTTACACTCTGGGCAGGGTGTCACGTCTCACCTTGACAGCTTGCTGGTACTGCTGGGAGTGGGCGTAGACTTTCTGTACTTCCTCTTCCCTTCTTGCTATCTCATCTAGCAGGTTCTGTAAAACAACAGAGACTTTGAAAACCAAAAATTAAAAAAAAAATCCAAAACCTAGATAGAGTAGCTGGATTCCTTGGAGTCTGGAATTCTTCCATAGCACAAAGTATAAGGAATGGCTTCCCTGTTTACATTTGTTTGTTACAAAAGGCAATTCTAAGGCCCTGTGAAGAAGGGCCAAGAAGATAATCATCTTTGGCAGGAAAGTTGTGTTTACTGAGTGCATCGAAATGTCAGGCACTGTTCTAGTATCTTTCTTAGATTATCTCACTGAATCTCCCAACATCCTGTGAGGTAGGCACCGTCCTCACCTCCTGTTTATGAACGGGGAAACCCAGGCACAGTGCTGCGCAGTGACTGGCCCGTGGGCACATGGCTAATGGGGATGGGAGCAGGATTTGAGACCAGGCTGTTGGGCTTCCTGTTCCTCGTCCTTCACCCCAAGGCCCTGCTGCCTCCTGGGGAGCCAGCACTCTGGGCTTTGGAAATGGGTTTTTCCCCGAGGGCTCCCCTGTGTCCCTGTAGCTATTTGCTTATTTAGCTGGCTTGCACGGAGTGTCCACTCTGGGCCAGGCCCTGTACCGGGCACTGAGGACGGAGAGGTGAGGGAGACCCCGTCCTTGTTGTCAGAGACTCGGGTGCTGGGAGCCTGCCTGGCCAGGACCGCTGCCAGGCCCCCGTCCATGAAGGGGCTTGCTAACCTCAGACCCGCCTTGTGACCATCCTCCTGTGAACGCGGAAGTGGCCTTCTCACCTTCTGGTTGTTCAGTTTGGTCTCCATCTGGCCGAGGCCGTCTGTCTCCTGGGGCTCGTAGCTGGGGATGTGGGACAGGAACTGCAGCAGGCGGTCGCGGCCACTATAGAAGGCGTCGTGAGCAGCCCGGGTGCTCTGCAGGCTCTGGACCCTGTGGGGCAAAGCCCGTCAGGCCTTTGAGCTCTCAGGTCTCACTGAGAGCTGCCTGCCGTCCCTTTTTAAAGAGGTCATCAAAAGTAATTTAACTGGAAATAACCTAAACGTTCACCAGGAAGGGAGTAGTTAGATAAATTATGGAATATTGTGTTGGAATACTGTGAGGCCTCTGTAAAGCGCAGGAAGGCCCGCCTGTGTGGACTCACAGGGATGCCCACTGTGAATTCTAGGACCTAAATAACTCATGGATCCAAGGGGAAATCACAAGGGAGGTGAGGAAATCTTTTGAACTCACTGAAAATAAAAACATCAAAATTTGTGGGACACAACAAAAGCAGTGCTTAGTGGGAAGTATGTAGTTTTAAATGCTTAGATAAGAAAAAAAAGAAAGCTTTCAAATCAACAATCTAAGCTTCTACCTTAAGAAAGAAAAAGAAGAGCAAATTGGACTTAATGTAAGCAGCAGTAGGAAATAATAATGAGCAGATGTCAGTGAAACAGGAAACAGGAAAACAGGAGAAAGATCACTGCAACCAAAGCTGGTTCATTGAAACCATCAATAACGTGATAAACCTTAAACATAATGATTAGGGGGACAAGAAGAATAAACAGATACAACAGAAGAAAATACAACATCAAGAATGAGAGAGAGGACATTCCCTCAGATCCTGCAGATAGTCAAGGATAAGAGAATATTATGAACAATTTTATGCCAATAAACTCAACAACTTGATGAGATGGACAATGTGTCCTTGAAAGACACAAACTTCTGAAGTTGCTCAAGCATTAGATGACCCAAATGGTCCAATATCTATTAAAGAGGTTGAATTTGTAGTTAAAAAACCCTCTTACACACAAAAAAACAAACTGCAGGCCCAGATGGCTTCAGTGGTGAATTCTTCCAAGCATTTAAGGAATTAATACCCAGTCTACACAAACTCTTCCAGAAAACAGAAGAGGAGGGGGGAACACTTACTGACTCATCAGGCTGGGAAAATATACGACAGGGAAAATAGCAAGACACACTGTATGTGGTGTGTTGTCATTCGTACATTAATTACCTACCCCAGCTCATACAGAATGTTTTTGGAAGGACACACAAGAAACTGGTAGCAGTGCTGATCTTGGGGGAAGGGTTTGGTCATTATAATCCCTTTGTGTATTTTATCTTGTATATATACTGTTTTCAGAAAGAGGAAATTACTTAGAAATCAAACAGCCTTCACTGCTGTCTGCAGAAATCCCACTTTGGTGCCTTAAGGCAGACTAAGCCAAGGGCCCCCGCGGTCCCCTCACCTGAGCTCCACCTGCTGGCAGAGGTTGTCAAAGCGCTGGCGCAGCTTGTGCACCTCAGCCTCCTGGCGCTCCAGGTCCGGGCAGTGCTCCTGGAAGCGGCTGGCCAGCGAGCCAGAGCACTGCTTGGCGGCCTGCAGATTCTGCTCCACCTCGCTGAGGAGGGCCTGCCGGGCCTGCAGCTCGGAGGCCATGGCCTGCCGGGGCAGAGGCAGATGGCAGGTGCTGTGGCCAGAGCTCTAGGGCCCGGGATGGTGCTCCCCAGAGCTCTTGGGGCTGCCTGCTTTTAGCGGGTGGCAGGCCTGGACCTGGGCAGGGACCGGTGGTTTGCCTCTTGAGTTTCTCCTCAAACCCGTGGTCATTTCTGCAGTTTCCATTTTGTTACAATGACCAATACTCTGGGAAAACTAGCTTCTAAAACCCTGCGGCACACAGCACGTGCCTGTGACCCCGTGCCCGGGACTGGAGTGGCCTTCGTGAAGGCTCTGGTCTCTGAGCCTGTTTCCTGGGCTCTGAGGTGAGGCCCTCACCACAAGGGCAAGGGTTTTGTGAGGTGGTTTGTGAATAAGGGGCCTCCCACGGGCTCACAGACCCCAATGCTTAGAGCGGGCCCAGCGGCAATGGTGAAGAGGGCAGATGCTGGGCTGGGGCAGAGGCTCCTGTGCTCAGCTGATGCGCCGTGCAGGCATGTGGGTCCAGGTGACCAGATCTGCTTGTCCAGAGACACTGGGAATCGGGGGGGATTATGTGGACATTCGATTTTAAGATACCAGCACCTGATTTCCACAGGCCACAGAAACCCCGTGTACAGCTGGGACTCCAAACCTGGAGAGAATTGCTGCCCTGGGCCTCGGGCCCCTCGACTGTCCACAGGTGGGGTGGCAGGGGCGCCTGGAGCCCATGCCCAACTCAGAGAAAGGCTCCTGAAGCCCAGGGTCCCCAGACTCACCGCCAGCTCCTGCCTCTTGCTGTCCAGGGCATGGCCACTCTTGGGCACTGTGTCCTCCTGGGCCAGCTGGTTTTCGTATGAGGCCAGCACCTCCCGGCCCTGCTGCAGGCTCTTCTCCAGGCGGTTGGCGATGTCAACCCTGAGGACATGAGTCAGGAGTTGGGGGGCGGTGCTGGACCTTGACCCCGCCCGGCCTCCCCACTGCCCACCTGCACCCACTTCTCCTGGGCTGCGTCCAGCAGCTGCACCAGGCGCTCGTATCTGCGCTGGGTGTCCTCCACCCGCGTCCTCAGCAGGGCCGCACTGCCACTGTCCGGGAGGGCCTGCATGAATGCCTTGCCCTCGGCCGTGCTGCTCGCCTTCTCGGGCTCGATGCGCAGCAGCTCGTTGGTGATGTTCTGTGGGGACCAGAGCCCCTCACGTTGACCACAGCCGGCAGCCACCCCCACACAGGGATGTCCTCCCCGGGGGGCCTGACTGGGGATCTAGGACGCTGGCCTAGGAGTCCGTGTTTGTAATGAGCATCCCTGGGAATTCTGACACAGTGGATGGTGACTCACGAGTGATGAATATTAATAGGTTCCTGTTCCCACTACTTCACACGGCTTTACTCATCTTTGGGGACAACTCCAATGAGGTGGGTACGACTCCAAGCAGCTTAGGAGGGGACATGGTGGGGCCTAGCCCCAACCCTACCTCTGTATCAGGCGTCCTCTGGCCTTGGCTCGGCCCCAACCAGACCAGCCCTGGTGTGAGCCCCGTCACGGGCCACGGCACTTCTCTGAGCCCCGTTCCTCTCCTGTAAACCGGGAACGGTGACGCCCATCGTGGAGGGCGCCGAGGACCCGGGAAACTGTGTGTGTGTGTAAAAGAGGTGAGGAGTAGATGGTGTTCATGCGGCTCATCTTACCCCATCCTGTCGAGGCCCCCTGAGTGGGGATCAGCCCATTTTACTGAAGACACTGAGGTTTGGGCTTGAATGGTGTCTGTGGTCAAGGCGAGTGAGCTGGCCCTGTCGCCCCAGAGCCCGTGTGCTGCCGGGCACCGCGGCCGCTCACTCAGCTCAGTGCTGATCTGCTCAGATTGCAGTCCTGCTGTTGTCAGCTCTGCCACGAGCCCTTTTTCCTAGGGGTGTGTCTTGGGGGCACCAGGCCTCAGGCACCTCCTCAATCTTTGGCCTAGAGCAGCCCCCCTCCCCACGACTCACGACTTCCTGTTACACGTGGCAAGTGGTCCCTTTTGAGCGCCAAGACACCCCATGGGGATAAGACCTTGAGCAGGGGCCCTGGGGAGCCAGTGGGCCAGCCTCTGCCCCCAACCTGGGGTACCTTGAGGTCCTTGGCCCGCTCAGCACTGTCCTGCACGGCCCGGCCCTGCTCCAGCGGCGGCCGCAGGATCCCTGTGATGGCCTTCTCCTGCCGGTCCAGGTCGCTGGCCACCTTGTCCAAGCCGGCCAGCAGCTGCCGGCCCTGCAGGTCAGAGACATCTGCCGGAGGGAAATCAGAGTCGGGTGGCAGTGGGGATCGTGAGGCCCAGGGAGGGGGCGTAGGAGGGCCAGCCTCCCCACCTCCACTGTCCCATCTGCAGCACAGACCCTGGGCCCAGCCCTGCCTCCCTGTCCCCCCAGAGCCTCAGGCAGCGTCTGGTACCCACCTCCAGAGTTCTCTGCCTTCAGCACCTCATGCCGCTGCTGGAGCGCTCTTCTGCTCCCAGCTGCCTTCTGCCGCAGGCTCTGGTACTGGCTGCCCAGGCTGTGACAGCAAAAATGGGCTGGGGACCTGGGGCAGCCCACTGCCCCTACTGCCCACTGACACAGGACCCTGGACTCTGGCTGGACAGACAGCCTCGAGGAGTCGGAAAGCTCATCAAAATGCTTTGAAAAGTTAACACGACACACGTAGAAAGGATTTGCTGAAACGCTGGTCTTTCTTTGCTCTTGGGTTCAACGGACCCCTTCTTTCCCTCCTTCCTTTCTTTGTCTCTCTTTTCTTCAATAGCAAGTCTTACTATCTAAAATTATCTTGGGCTTCCCTGGTGGCACAGTGGTTAAGAATCTGCCTGCCAATGCAGGGGACACGGGTTCGATCCTTTGCCCGGGAAGATCCCACATGCTGCGGAGCAACTAAGCCCGTGCGCCACAACTACTGAGCCTGCACTCTAGAGCCCACGAGCCACAACTATTGAGCCCATGTGCCACAACTCCTGAAGCCCGCGGGTCTAGAGCCCGTGCTCTGCAACAAGAGAAGCCACGACGACAAGAAGCCCACGCACCACAACAAAGAGTAGCCCCCACTCGCCGCAACTAGAGAAAGCCTGCGCACAGCAACAAAGACCTAATACAGCCAAAAATAAAAGCAAATAAATAAATTTATAAAATAATCTTGTTTGCTCGTTTGTTTTCCCCACCAAGATGTTACCCCTGAGGAAGCAGTACACAGTAGGTGCTCAATACATATTTGCTGAATGAATAAATTAAGGAATTCCTTGAATCACTCATTCAACAAAGAGTTCTTGGGTACTTGCTTTGTACCAGGTACTGAACAAGGCCCTGAAAATAGTAAGTCTCAAGGAGCCTCTGCCCAATGAGACTGACACAGACACAAAGCACCCTAATGAGAGCAGCACGAGCAGTGGGAGAAGGTGCTTGAGAAAGAGGCGGCAGCCCTTTTCCTGGAGCCAGGGTGGAGGATGAGGGGGCAATCAGGGAAGGCTTCACAGAAGAGGTGACCCCCAGGCTGGGTCTTCAAACCAAGAGGCCTGAGCCAACAGGTGGTGGGTTGGTGTGCAGGTAGAGGGAGCAGTATGTGCAAAGGCCCAGAGGCCCTTGCAGAAAAACCACTCCCTGATGTGTGCCCAGAGCCAGAGGTTCACACACAAGTCAGCTCAGCCAACAGGATCTGCTGCTGTCCCACTTGAGCCACCAAGGGGTGCAGGTGTGGGGATGTTAGTGGCATCCTGAGGTTGAGTTGGGGTGCCCAGGGCTGTGAACGTGGCCTGAGGGGCCCAGGGGGTGCAGCCAGTCCACGCTGGCTCCTTCCTTTACCCCTGTACCTGTCGGCCAGAGCCAGGGCCTCGGGGTCGGTGGGAGGGATCATGAAGCAGACAGCTGGGGCAGTCAGCTCATTCCCTGTGCTGTCCGTGAGGTCCCAGCTCTCCCCGTTGTTCCTCTGCAGGGTGTAGCTGTAGCCCCGAGAGATTAGGCCCTGGTGGGGACAGGCCAGTCAGAACACATGGAGAGACCTGCCCCACCTGGTGGCCAGGAGCCCAGTCACCATCTCAGCCCCACCCCTAACTCTGGGACCTGGGGAGTCTTAGCCTGTTTCTCAGATCCTCCCCAAGAGGTTCCATCATAGAGAGTTGAGAGGGGCCAGCACCAAGAGAACATGTGCTAGGTCTGCCGGCCTAGCACCCACCTGGATTTCCCTTTGGGGAGCCCCTGTGCAGTCCCAGCCCATGTGTTCTCGTACCTCCATTCCCTGACTTCTGGGGGTGGACATGTGACTCAGGTCTGGCCAATGAGAGAATGGCATCCCTGGCCACAGTGATTGGTTTAGGCTGGACACATGACTCAGAGCAGGCCAATGAGAACCTTCCCTGGGACTTCTGCTGGAATGACTGGGGCCACTAAGCTGGTAGGACAGAAAAGGCCAGGGCAGCAGGTGGGGTGATGCAGGGGCATTGGCAGAGAGGACCCCATGATGGAGATAAACACAGGCTCCTGAAATATTTGAGACCCTGCATCCAGCCATGTCACTCCTAAGGCCTTTCAGTGACATAAGAGGAGGCAGCTCTGGGCCCAGCTTGCCTGGGGCGCCTGGAGCACCAGGCAGGGGCTCACCTGGTCACTCTCAAAGTCACAGAGCGCCTCCACGGGGATGGGCTTGAATGGTGTCTCCCGGCGGTACCTGAGGGGTACCACCTGCTGCCCTCGCTTCTGCAGGCCCCGCACCTCATGCTCGTACTTGTCCAGAGCCTTCTCCTGGTCCTAAACATGGGGGGGAGTGCCCAGGTGAGATCACGCAGCCTTCCCTGGTCAGCAGGCAAGGAGCTGGGGAGGGGCCTGCTCAGGCATCACTCACGTCCAGCTCCCGCAGCATCAACTCAATCTGGTATTGGTCTTTGAAGTCGGGACTGTATTTCTGGTTCAGGTCTGAGTCCACCTTGCGCAGCAGCTCCTGGGCATCCTTCACGTCTTTGTGGAACTAGAGGAGACCGGGGGGCCCTGTCACGGACAGGACAGTGCTAGGACACCTGGGGCTAATCCTGGCTGTGACTTTAAGCCCATTCCCAGGTAGGGCTGGGCCTCCCACTCACCCTGAATCCATGGGATCTGCCACCTGGGGACACCCACAACCCTCCCCAGCCCAGCTTCCTGGGGGGCTTCACAGGGAGAAACCAGGTCCCTTCCCACCAATCCATGCAATGCCACCTCTATGACATATTGTTTTCATGTGTATACACCAGTAAGCTTAGGGTTCTTCTCTATTCCACTCTTCTCTTTGTGCTAGGGACACCCTGACTTATTCTAAGTCTTAGTACATGGAAGATAAGCATCCCCACTTGGTTCTAGGAAACTTTCTTGCCCATTCTTCAGCCCATTAGCTCTGGAATCATTCATTGTCAGCTGTCCCCTGGGCTGCAGCTATGAACATGACTTTGGGATCCCTGTGAAGCTCACAGCCCAGAAGGGCTGACACTGAACCAGGAGTTAGTTACAATAGTATCATCTGAGTTCAAGTGTCCCCAAATCACCTACTCATAAGAATCACCTGCAGCTCTCTTGTTAAAAACACATTCCTGTGGAAACAATGCAGCATCCATCAACAGGTAAATGGATAAACACAACGTGGTCCATGCATACAATGGAATATTATTCAGCCACGAAAAGGAATGAAATTCTGGTTCATGCTACAACATGATGAACCTTGAAAACATTATGTTCAGTGAAAGAGCCAGATACAAAAGGCCATATATCATGTGATTCCACTTCTATGAAATATCGAAAACAGGCAAATCCAAAGAGACAGAAAGTAGATGAGAGGTTACCAGGGGTTGGAATGGGGAGTGATTGTTCATTAGGTACAGAATTCCTATTTGGGGTGATGAAAAAGTTTTGGAAAGACAGTGGCAATGGTTGCACAACATTGTGAATGTAATGAATGCACTGGATTGTACACTTAAAAATGCCTAAAATGGCAAATTTCATATTGTATATTTTTTACCAAAATTAAAACTCCACACACCTACTCCTGTGCCTACACTATCCTGGTGAGTCAGACTCTCCAGTCCCAGCCCCCAGGGAAGGCAGACAAGGGCCCAGCAAGCTTGGGGCACGCCCACGTGATCAGAAGTGTAAGTACTGGGAGGCCTGGGCAGGCAGCCCTGCAAGGCTCCTGGAGGAAGTAGCACTGAGGCCATGAGTGAGCCAAGCAGGCACTGGGTGCTCCCACCAACGGGGCCCTGGGCTGGCAGGTACCTGGTGGTAGTCTTCCATGTACTTCAGATGGCTCTCCTCACAGATGAGCAGGTTCAGGTACTCCTTCCAATCTGCATGCACAGCCTCCATGTGAGCCTGCCAGGAGAAAGGAGGCAGATTGCTGCTGGCCAAGCACTGGGGACACGAAGGGAGGGATGGCAGGATTCCAGACCAGGAAAGGATAGAGGAGGGGGTATCTGGCCTCTGCGTGTGTGTGGCTCCCAGCCACCTCCCACCCAGGGGTGGGAGGAGGAGTGAGGGGAACGTGTTGAGGCGCCAAGCAGGGCTGCTGTGTATGGGTGCTCAGGTTGTATACTGCACAAGGGACAAGTAGGGGCTGTGTCTGCCCAAAGTGGTGCTTTTAAAAAAATCTCACAAAGGTACTCCCCAGATTCAAGTCCACCAGAGCTCAGAATGTGACTTTATTTGGAAATAAGGTCTTTGCAGATATAATTGGTTAAGGATCTCAAGATGAAATCATCCTGGATTTAAGGTGGGCCTGAAATCCAATGACTGGTGTCCTCATAAGAAGAGGAGATGACACACAGGTGAGAAGGCCATGTGACGACACAGAGGCAGATACAGGAGTGATGCAGCCCCAAACCAAGGAATGCCAAGGGTTGCCAGCAACTACCAGAAGCAAGGAGAGATGAGGAAGGATTCTCCCCTAGAGACCTGGAGGAAACAAGCCTGCCAAAACCCTGATTTCGAATTTCTGGCCTTCAAAACTATGAGAGAATAACTTTCCTTTGTTTAAAGCCACCAAGTTTGTGGTCATTTGTTACAGCAGCAATAGGAAACTAATACGGGCACCACATGGGTTTCAGAAGTCCAGGGACTGAGGGCAGGGCATTGAGATAAGGAGAGGACGCAGGGTCAGACAGACCAAGAGGAGGCAGCAAAATGGAGAGACAGACAGATGGACACAGGACACCCACCTTGGGGCCTGCCTGAGTGTAGGTGGCCCAGAGCAGAGGCCACCCGGAGGGCAGGCTGGAGGAGGCGTCCCTTCCCGGGGCTCACGTACCTCAATGGATTTCCTTCCGGGGTGCTTGGCGGCAAGCAGCTGGTCACCCTCACTGTGCAGCTTGTTAATTCTCTCCTCTTTGGCCTCCAGGTTCCGGTTGATGAAATTCTGCAGCAGGGGCAGTGGAGGGGCTCATTGACCAGCCAGGCAGTCCCGTGCTCCTTCCCAGCCCCCTGGCCCGCACCCCCAGAGCCTAGTGCCCACCTCGTACTGGCGCCGGCGGCTGGGGTAGTCGAGGTTGCAGTCGCTCCAGTCATACTGCATACGACTCTGGGCCTGCTGGTCCAGCCAGTACAGCTCATTGGTGCAGCGCTGCATGTAGTCCTGCAGCGAGCTCAGGTGCTGCTGCCGTGCCTGAGACGCCGCCTGTGGGCGGGCAAGGACAGGGCTGTGGCCTTGCCGGCAACAGCCTCCCTCCACGCTTCCTGCTCCACTGCACTCCCTTGGATAAGTCACCTGACCGCCTCCCACCCTCCGAAACCCCTTCATTCGTTCAGCAAATGTTTTCTGAGAATCTACTAAGTGCTGGGCACGGCTCCATGCCCTGCGGATACAGCAGTGAGCAAAACAGACAAAATCCTCACAGAATTGACATATTTGTGGAACTTTAGTTTACTCGTCTGCAAAATGGGAATAACGACAGCACTGATCTCATAGGGCACCAACCCTGGCATACAGCTGGTGCTCAAAAAACATCAGCGGCTACACTTCCACTTTTTTCTTTAACATGTCATGGTGCTGGGGGATCGTAGCAAACTACCACAGGGCAAGGAGGAGGGGAAGGAGGACGGATGTCTGCGTTCCACTCTGCAAATGAGAACAGTAGTGAACACATGTGTGGGGCCCACCACGTGCCAGGACTGTGCTAAGGACTTCTCCAACATCAACTCATGCAATCCTCAAAGCATCCTATGAGCCAGGGACTGGAAGTGACTGTTTTACAGATGAGGAAACTGAGGCTCCCAGAGGCTCAGCAGCTTGTGCTCAAGGTTTCCCCACCAAAAGGGGTGGAGGCAGCCCAGCTCCAGAGCCTCCTACCGGCTATACTATCACCGCCTCTGCATTCTCACGTCTGAGGCGTCTGTAACGTCCATAATGAGTGTCTGTAATGTCCACAACATTTATGTATCATTTGTGCGGTTTTAAAAAGAAGACATTCTTGGGGCTTCCCTGGTGGCGCAGTGGTTGAGAGTCTGCCTGCCAATGCAGGGGACACGGGTTCGAGCCCTGGTCTGGGAGGATCCCACATGCTGTGGAGCAACTGGGCCCGTGAGCCACAACTACTGAGCCTGCGCTCCGCAACGAGAGGCCGCAACAGTGAGAGGCCCACGCACCGCGATGAAGAGTGGCCCCCGCTCGCTGCCCCTAGAGAAGGCCCTCGCACAGAAACGAAGACCCAACATAGCCAAAAATAAAAATAAATTAATAAATTAATTAAAAATTTAAAAAAGAAGACATTCTTTAAAGGTTTTGAAAAAGGAAATAGAAAAACTTCCGTTTATTAAGCAGGTGGCATTGTATCTGGCACACAGTAGGTGCTCAATAAAGAATTAAGAAGCAAATAGTAAGATGAACTGTATCCATGGGGTCTCTTGGGGTTTTCCACGAGCACAGGGCAAACAGAGGTGCCACTCAGGTAGGGGCTCGGGGTACTGCCTCTTCCCACTTCATCCCCCTCCGTCCTGTTTGAAGTGTTTACTGCACACACTTCTGTCCCCATGGCCCGGCTTCCCAGCCCCTCCCATCCCGTTCCCGGGGGCGTCTCACCAGCAGTTTCTGGTACTTGGCCTGGAGTTCGCTGTTCTGCTCCTGAGGACGGAGCCGAGGGCATGGGTTAGGGCGGGAGTGCAGGTGGGAGCCCCTCCTCCCCGGGGCCCCCCCCACCCCTGTGCACATACCTTGCCCCCGTCCTTGGTCAGGTGGGGCCTGATGGCCTTGACTTCATTGTGGAAGATGTTGTGCTGCTCCACCTGGTGGTCCACCAGCGGCAGGTCCGACCCGAAGCTCTGGCTGCTCAGCTTGTCCTGGCCAGGCGGGCGGAGGGACAACATGCATGAGGGTGGGCCAGGGACTCAGGACTCACAGCCCACCCAGTACTCGCAGCCCACCCAGTACCCCATACCCTGGGAGCCTCGGCTCTCCTCCTCACGGTGCCGGCCAAGGAGTGAGTGAAGTGGCCCCGGAGGGATGCAGAGAGAGGCTGTCACATCCTATCTCATTTAATCTCACAGCAAACTCAGAGGCCCTCACGGTTACTGTTTCCATTTCACAGATGGGGAAACAGAGGCTCGGCCGGGGGAGTCACTTGTTTGGGGTCACCCAGTGCCCGGGGTTCTCCATGGTGGAGATGGGCTGATGAGGGCAAAGGAAGGGCAGTGGCCGGCCAGAAACCTGGCCACTGCCCCCAGCCTGCCAGGACTCCAACGAGCCCGGGAGGGTCCCAATCTCCACCACTTCTGCTGTGTGACCCTGAGCTAGGCACTGCACCTCTCTGAGCCTTGCTCATCTCATTGACACAAACATCAGGAAACACCGGGAACACAACTCCCTCCCTGACAAGACTGTGGTGCCCATTCAACGGTAGGGGCCCCCCCGGCCCACACACAGCCCCACCCCAGCTGAACCCCGGGCCATACCAGCTTTTCCTCCACCAGCGCCTCCCAGTTGACCTGCGGGTCCACCTCCTTCACTACCAGGTTGTAGACCTGCTTGTGTTTCCCGCGGAGGTTGGTCACACGCTCCTTCAGCTGACAGATGCTAAGCGGGGAGAGTGGCCACCCTGGTTAGCGGGGCTGGTTGGTGGGTGCACTGCCCATGCCACGAGGGGGGCGGCCTCCCACCCCAGCCCCTGGCCTCAGCTTTCTGCTCAGTGGCCTGGTAGGACAGGGTGACTGTGGCCTTGGGTCCAGGCAATCACTCCCACCCTGCTCCTGTCCACTTTCCTTCATTCTACCTTCCCCCACCAATGTTTCCTGAGAGCCCTGCTGTGCACCCAGACCCACAGGAGGTTCCAGAAGAAACAGGCAGATCTGCTGCTCTCTGGAGCCCACCATCCAGCAGGGCTACAGGGTGGTGGGGGCCATGACAGTGAGAGTGCTTTGTCCACCTCTAAGCTGAGGCGAGAGCCAGGCGCTCAGGAAGCCAGCTGGGCGTTAGGCAGGAGAGAATGTGTTCGCAAGCTTGGAGGTCAGGGGGCTGTAGTCACATTCTGACCAGGACAGGAGAGAGACACCAGCGCTCCGAGCCTCAGTTTCCCCAACTGCAAAATGGGTTGTCGTGAGGATAACATAAAGTGTTTGGCTCGTGCTGGCATCCAGTTAACCCTCAACAAACCCCAACTCAGGTTCCTGAATGCTGAGTGGCTGCAGCCCCCCTGCCCTGGTCCCGAGCAGGTCCCTCAGGACCCGAAGCGGAGGGGACCTACTCCTCGGCGATCATGTCCGCCTGGGGGTGCTTCATGTGCTTGGCGATGGCCGCGTCTGCCTCCAGCACATACAGCAGCTTCTCTGAGTCTGAAACCTTCTGCAGGGCTGAGTCCCGGTGCTCCGGCTGCCGGCCCTCCTGCAGCCGGGCCAGGTCCTGTGAGAGTCACAAGAAAGGGGCGGGGAGAGAGAGTGGGCAGGGACTCAGTGGGCACAGCTGGGATGGGAGGGACGGGAGGAGAGGGGCGAGCGATGGCTTCCCCAGCCCTGCCCAGCCTCTGCTCAAGTGCCTGCTGTGGCCGGCTCGGGACACAGCTGTGCACAAAGAGACATGGCCCCCGCCCAGCCCAGGGGAGAGGAAGACCCCCAGAAAGGCAAGTCATAGATAAACCTCACAAAGGTGACTGCAAGTTCCTACAAGTTGGTGTTTACCAAGGAAACACAGCAGAGGTGGAACATGGGGGACCTGCTTGAGCTCTGGGGGTCAGTGAGGCCCCTCTGAGGTGGTGACACAGGCTAAGAAGGAAGGAAGAAAGGGAAGAGTGTTCTAGGCAGAGGGAATAGTCTGTGCAAAGGTCCTGTGGGAGGAAAGGATGGCTGTGATTGAGGCTGGAAGGAGGGACGGGGGAGGAAGTGGGAGACGGGGCCCCACCTATCCTTAAAGGCAATTCCTCCAGGGGCTCTGCAGGGAACAGGGTACAAGCTGGGAGCACAGTCAGGGGTTGTGACAGGGCCTGGGTGAGAGCTGAGGGTGGCCCACGCTGGGGTGTCACCAGTGAAATGGCGAGAATGAACAAAGTGGGTGGGCATCTGGGAGGTACAATGGATAAGTCGCTGATGAGTCCAGGGTCTCTGCTTATTTACGGAAGAACAATGAATGAGCAGCGGGTACAGCAGGTTTCTAAACAGTCCATTAATCCACTTAGTGGACTTTCAGGGAGCATGGCTGGGCACTGTGCCAGGCCCGGGGGACCCCAGGCCCAGGGGGGATGAGTCAGAGACTGGACTGGGGGTCCAGAGACTGGACGGGGGTCACATGGGGGAACTTGCGAGGCCAGTCCCCTCCCCTCGCTGGGTCTCGGCGTCCCCATCTCTGCAATGGGAGTAAGAGAAACCCCTGCTCCAGAAGAGGTATCCAAGTGACCCAAGGACTCTCCCTTGGCAGCGAGAAGGTGGGAGCACAGATGCGGGCTCGTCAGGGACGAGCCTCAAAACCATGCAAGTGAGAGGAGCCAGACACGGAAGGCCACACTGCACGGGACCGATTTATGGGAACTGCCCCGAGTCGGCTAATTCACAGGCAGAAAGTAGATGAGTGGCTGCCAAGGGCTGGATGGGAGTGGGATCTGCAGTCAATGGACACAGGAGCTCTTATGAAGGGATGAAGAAAAGTTCTGAAACCAATCTACAGAAATGACTGCACCACTTGGTGATGTTACTAGAAACCATTGCACTGTACGTTTAAAGGGGGTGCATTTTTCTGATCTGTAAAACATGCCTCAATAAAGATGTTGAAAAAGAAAAAGGAAGAAATGGCAAAAGGAAAAAGAAGTGAACAGAAGTGATGTGGTGCCTGGTACGGTGTCAAATGACTCAACTTCCTCTCGGAGGAAGAGAAGGTATCCAGCCCGTTCTTCCAGGTCTTTCCTGGGCCGGGAGGGCTGAGCAGCAAGTGGGCCCAGCGCCCTGAGGGGCTTGGGGGTGAGGTCCACGTGGCAGAAGTCCAATGGCGCTGGGCCATCACCCCACCGTGGGTGGGTCTGGCGAGTTAAAAAGTTGCAACAAAATGTCATGGTTATTGGCTTGGGTGGAATTTTATCAGCTCCACCATCAGCAGCTGATCTGAAGCTCTGCTGGGCAGTTATAGTGTCAAAGATTAATTTTGCAAAAGGAGGAAGTAAATTAATCATTTCCTATTTCACACAGGTGCAGGTGCTGTGTGGGAACGCAAGCCCTCTCCAGCCGAGACAATAAAGAACATCTAGTGGGGAGATATGCCATGTGGGTGTTCAATAGTCAACAGTTGGACAAGACTGATCAATGGGAACAGAGGTCAGCACAGTGGTTACCTCTGGGGGATACTGATTGGGAAGGTCCCTTGGGACCTTTTGGGAACTTCCTCTATCTTGACCTGAGTAATGGTTTCATGGGTACCTACTGATGCAAAAACTCACAAGGGTGAGCTCTTAAAACTTGGACACTTTCCATAGAGAAGTTTTTTAAAGTAAAAAAAAAAAAAAATCATAGGGACTGACATATCTTGTAAATGACACACACACTGATGGACAGATGAGGGATACAGCAAATCCAGGAGATGCGGTGAGGATATGGATGTTCTCCAATTCTTCCAACTTTTCTGGCATTTAAAAATTGGGATCGACACAAAAGGTCACATGCTGTATGATTCTGTTTATATGAAATATCCAGAATAAGTATATCCAAAGAGACAGAAAGCAGATTAGCGGTTGTCGGGGGCTGTGGGGAGGGGATGGGGAATGACTGCTGACGGGCATGGAGTTTCCCTTTGGGGCGATGAAAGTGCCTTGGAACCAGATAGAGGCAGTGGTTGCACAACATCGTAAATGTACAAAATGCCACGGAATTGTACACTTTAAGTGGTTAATTATATCTTATGTGAATCTCACTTCCATAAAAAAATAGGAAAGTTCAAGAGAACGTTTGGGTAGTAAGATTAATAATGATGTTTTCTTCCGAAAAAAGGAAGGAAGGAAGGAAGAGAAAAGACAGAAAGATTATCCCATGCAGTCTTCAAAGCGTGGTTTCTTTTCTTAAGTTTGTTCATTTGAATGAAAAGAAAATAGTTCAAAATTATCTCCCTAAAACATCCTTGTTACTTTGAGTCATCACTCTAAGCAAATACAATGAGAGAGCTGGACGCTATTCACACACACAAGCAAAGGTCACAGAGACACCAGAAGGTTAACGGATGATCGTTCTCTCTGGTGGTGGAATCATACGCCATCTTAATTTGCTTCGTTATACTTGTTTATCGGTCCTGAAATGTTTGTAACGAACACATATTACTTTTATTAGGAGGGAAAAAGGACACACTCCAAAAAGCTGTTTTCATTTAGGAAAGCACACACCACCATGGCAGTCACAAGAGAGGGGACAAAAAAACTGCCAAAGGGGCTGGGTACCAGGGCAAGGCCATGGCCAGAGGGAAGGATGCTGGCAGGGCCGGCTGAGGCCGGAAAGAAAAGTGGGAGGTGGAGTCAGGAAAGGAATGAGAGAGGGGAGGGGGGACTCTGAGGGAGGGGGGGGCCCTCTTGCCTTTCCTGCCCCACTCTCCCCATGCCCCCACTTCTCACCCCCAGCTGTGCCATCCCCAGCCCACCCTTGTCCCTCAGGTCTCAGGGGGACTGGCCCTCAGGTGGGTGGATCCCTTGGCTCTCAGAGGAGTGGCAGCCACGTCTGGGCCTGGGGACAGCAGTGGGGCCGGCTGGACCTTGACCTCTCTCGTGACCTGTCCACCCTCAGCCACCCACTCCTCTGGACCCTCGTCTTAGTCATGCCTGGAATGCAGATGAAATACAGACGCCCAGTTAAATTCAAATTTCAGATAAACAATGGATAATTTTATAATATTATTATATCCCAAGTAGTACATGGGATATAATTATACAAAAAAAAATTTGTGTTCTAAAATTCAAACTTAACTGGATACCCTATATTTTTATTTGCTAAATCTGGCAACCCCACCTGTGGGATGCCTCTGGGGTCAGCTCTGTCACTGACATAGTCCGCCCTGGCCCTCTCTGAACCTCAGTTTCTCCAGCTACAAAAACACATATAAACTCAACCGCACTGGGCTGTGGAGGGTTCAGAGAAGAGGGGGTCATCTTAGCAGCTCACAGGAGTGAGCACGGCTCCAGTGTGACCCACAGTGCAGGATCCCCAGGAGAACCTTAGGGCTCAGGTCAGTTGTTATCCCCATGTTACAGGAGAGGAAACTGAGGCACAGAGAGGGAAAGTGATCTGCCCAGCCTGCATCTGAGTAGTGGCAATGGTAGGAGAAGTAAGGATGATGATGTTGATAATAATAGTGAACCCTGCACTGCAGCTGCATAATCTCATCGAATCTTTACAGCAGCCCAGCAGGTGGGGACAATCGCTCTTATCCTTTCAGAGGGAATCGCATGAACAGAGAGGTAAGGTGACTTGCTCAAGGTCACACAGTAAGTGGCAAAGCTGGGATCCTAACCAGAGCCTGGATCCTGAGTCTGTGGTTCTCCTCCAGATGGGGCCCATAAGCTGCAGCAACTTTGTACCCGGGGTGGAGGAGCTGGTACTACCAGAAATAAGGAGGTTCCTCTTCAGTGCATCTCCACCTGGGCACCTTGACATTTGCGGCTGAATCATTCTGTGTACTGGGCCGTTCTGTGCACTGTAGGGTGTATAGCAGCATCCCTGGACTCCACCACTAGATACCCGCCCACTGCATTCCCCAAGTTGTGACGGCTAAAAATGTCTCCAGATGTGACCACATGTCCCCTGGGGGCAGAATCACGCCCAGGTGAGAACCACGGGGTCAGACAAGCCCCTGGTCCTGAGCAGGGCTGGTGGCACAGGGGGCACCAGGGTGGGAGATGGGGCACTCACGCTCTGCAGCTTGGCCTCCGTGTCCACGATGTTCCTCTCCACCTGGTCGGCATTCTTCTGCAGCTGCTCAATCAGCTCTGACAGCTCCTTGTTAGAGACGCTGCAGGTGGAAGAAGGGAGGTAGGCCGAGGGCCAGAGGGCAAGGGCCGGGTCCCCACCAGCACCCAGCCTCCCAGGCTGTCCCCAGCCCCAGGCTTGGAGCAGAAGCTGTCCAGTGAGCCTCAGATGGAGCTTGGCTGTCCCCCCAGGGCAACATCACTAAAGGCACAGAAAGGAGGCAGCACCTGGCAGGGAATCAGCCCTCGCTCTGGCCATTGCTCTAATGCTTCTGTTTTATCATGCTGGTAGAGCACACTTACCCTTTTTTTCCACATTTTTTACTGAGATGTAAAATTCACCCTTTTAAAGTGTATAATTCAGTGGTTTTTAGTGTATTCACAAGGTTGTATAACCATCATCACTATGTAATTCCAGAATGTTTTCATCACCCCCAAAAAGAAACCCCGCATCGTTTAGTACTCACTCCTCACCATCCCGCCCTACGGCCCCTGGTGACCACGAATCCACTTTCTGTCTCTATGGATTTGCCTACTCCGGACATTTCATAGAAATGGAATCCTACAATACGAGCAAGGCCTTTCATGTCTAACTTCTTTCACTTAACAATATTTTTGAGGGTCATCCATGTTATAGCATGTGTCAGTGCTTCACTCCTTTTTATGGCTGCATAATACTCCACAGCTTGACTATCTCACATTTTACCTATCCAGTCATCCACTGATAGACATTTGGGTTGTTTCCACCTATTGGTCATTACGGATCAGGCTGCTATGAACATTCGGGTACAAGTTTTTGTGTAAGCAGCATTATTAAATACCTGACACTTTTAATCTACTCACTCTCTATATTTAAATAAATTTACTAAAAAAAGGAAATTGCTCTTCCCATTGCAAACATAAAACCAGAAGTCCTTGCCATCAATGGAGGTAACCACCAAAATAAATTCCACAGAAATAAAAGGATGGCATTAAGTTCTAGCCTGACACTAGGCCGCCTGCACACGTTGAAACTGAGCCTTGCCCTCACCTGCTTAAAAGCAGAGCTTGGCACATACTGCAGCCAAGTTAGAGCTGTGCTGGCACCAGGCTGAGACCTCCTGGGTGTTCTCAGAGCATGTGAGAGAGACCTGAGATCAGAACGGCTTTCTCACTTGGTGTTTCTGTGTTTCCTCCTGTCACATCTGTCTGCCTCCCCCGAAATCACACCACACACCACTCTGGCAAACACTACTGTGGGAGTGAAGACCTTGGCTTTGGACTCAGATGTGGGTTCTCGCTGTGCGACTTGGCCAAGCTGCTGTCCCTCTCTGTACCTCTGCTTCCCGCTGTCAGATGGACCTTTCCCAGTGGGGTGTTAGGGATGGGAGTGAGGTTATGCAGGCAAAGGGCTGGGCACCCAATAAATCTCACAAAGGTTCAAAGGTTCATGATTATAGTCGTTAAGGAGCCTTACTGATCCACCTCTGACTTTGTTTTCTTTAAACAAAGGAAGGAACAAAGACCAGAGAGGGAAAGCAACTTGGTTAATGTCACACAGCCAGCCAGCCAGCTGGCCAGCAACGGTCAAGATTAGTACTTAGATTAGATTAGTCCTCTAATCTCCATCAGAGACCTTTTATACTGGCTCCACAGTGTGGCCTGAGAAGCTAAGCACCCAGAAGCATCATTCTGCCCACACTCAAGCACTTACTATGTGCCAGGCCCAGTAATGCACACAGGCACAGCCACCCCCAGACTGGGAGGAAATCAGCATTTATAGAAATAGTCACGAGACTGAGGCAGGCATGACCAGGCAAGCCTCCTGACTAGCTTGGTAGGAATGGGGATGGTCAGTGAAGGCTTCCTAGAGGAGGTGGTGGTGGCTGGGTTCTGAAGGATGAAGAGGAGTTGGGGTTTGTGGGCAGAAGGCTCCGATGAAGAGAGGCCATAAAAGAGGCAGGTCCTGGGTGTGTCCCTTGGGGTGGGCCAGGGCAGGGCTCTTGACCGTCAAGCAGAGCGGGCAGCCAGCTCTTCAGAGTGGAATTCCTCAAATCAAGCCCTGGGACCCACCTATTGTGGCACGAAACATTCAGATTCCCAGGCACTAACCCAGAGCCTCTGAATCTGGATCTCCAGAGCTGGACCCAGGAAGCTATATTATTATTGCTACTGTTTTTACAGGTTCCCCAGGGGACCCTGATACCCTCCAGGGTTTGAGGTCCAACACCGCAGGTACTGCTGGCATGGGGGGAAGCTGGAGGGGGGTGGAAACGGGCATACAAACAGGAGCTGTGAGTCTGTCCAGCCACGTCCCAAACCTTGCCTGAGGGCCTGCTCTGTGCCAGGTCTGGACACACAGGAACTAGGGGGAAGAGGGGAGGGTCTTAGGGAATAAGACCCAGGCCACACTCTCTGCAAAGTCAACCGAGGAGGCAGCCTTTCCCAAAGTGGGGCCCCAGGAACCCCAGTCCTGTAAATCACTCCTGGAATGAAGGCTTTGTCAGTCTAGGCAGTTAGGAAAACCCAACTCCTCAATAAGTTCAGGAGCCAGTAAAGGCTCTGAGAAGTCCTGCAGTGGAGAAAGCTGGTATTCAGTGGAGCATCCAGGAAGGCTCAGAAGAGGGGACTGTGGGTGGAGGATCTGGGTAAGGAGGGATAACGCTGCCAGGTCATGGGCTGACCCCCACTGCCCCCCACCCTGGCTGCACTTCTGCCCTCAGCCCTACCCCAGCCACTGACCCCAGCCTGGCCTCAGCACTCAGACGTGTTGAGTCTCAACCCAATATTTAACCCATGACAGTTGGGGCCACCACTGGGAACCTGCAGTGTAGGTTAGGTGGAGGCCTCATCCCTGTCAGGTCCAACACAGCTCCACCTCCGGGCATGGGGCCAGCTCTCAACCAGCCCCTTCACTGGCTTGGGCAGGTTCGAGGAAAGTGCCTCCTGGACCCCACCCTGGCCAGCCCATTACTCCAGCTGAAGCCCAGCACTGGAAGGGGACACAGGGTGGGGGTGGGGGGGACAGCCAGCCCCAGGGACCTGGTGCTCCTGGTGGAGAACAAAGGACAGCTCAGTGGGAGCTGTGGTCAGACAGGCATGGGTTCCAAGTCCTGTTGGACCACTTACTGCTTGGACCATCCCAGGTAAGCACCTTACCCTCGAGGCGCCTCAGTCTCTCCATCTGTTGACTGGGGATGACCAGAGTCACCATGGTAATTGGACACTTAGTGCACACGCTTCACCAGACATCAGACACGTTCACAGCATCCTCACCCTAAGCCCCTGGGGGAGGTTTGTGTGCCCCTTTACAGGTGAGGAAACCAGCAATTTTACTTGATAGATATCAAGAGAAATGAAAACATAGGTCCACACAAAAACTTGTACACAAATGTTCATAGCAGCACTATTCACAATAGGCAGAAAGTGGAAATAACACAAATGTTCAACTAATGAATAGATAAATGAAATGCAGGATATCCACACAACGGAATACAGCTCAGCCAAAAAAGGAATGAAATGCTAATACAGGCTACAGTATGGAGAAACCTGGAAACCATTAGGCTAAGTGAAAGAAGCCAGAATCAAACAGTCACAAAAGATCCACTTATATGAAATGTCTAGAATAGCTAGATTCCTCGAAGCAGAAAGTAGAGTAGTAGTCGCGAGGGGCTGGGATGGGGAGGAAGGAGAGCAAGAGCTAAAGGGTGTGGGTTTCTTTTTAAGGTGATGAAATGCTCTAAAATTGATTATGGTGATGGTTGTATAATTCTGTGAATATACTCAGAACGGCTGAATTGTACATTTAAAATGAGTGAATTACATGATATGTGAGTTATATCTCAATAAAGCTGTTATCGAAAACATTTGTAAGTGATAGGGGTTTGTTTCTTCTTCCCTCACCACCTTGAGTGGTCCCTGCCTTTTTATCCTGTTTTCCATGGAGGCTGGGCCAGCTCCGGGTTATGCCCAGCTGCCTGGAAGATGCTAGTTAAACACTCACAGAGGGATGACCATGTGCCCGGCTGGTGCTAAGCAAATCACATATAGTTAGCTCATTAATCCTACCACCCCCTGAAGTAGCACTGTTCTGAGTGCACAGAGCCATTAGATAACTTGACCACAGTCTCACTGCCAGAAAGCAGGGTGGAGCTGGGATTCCAATCCAGGCCTCTGGAGAACAGTCTTAGCACTTTTGCCTTTTGGGTTTGGAGTCCTGAATGAGTGGCCCCAAAGGGTCCTGCATTCCTCCTGCCATCTAGCTGGCCATGGGAGCAAACGTGTGTCCTCTTGAGAGCTGCAGGGCCGCACACCAGGAGTAGAGGAATGTGGGCGGGTTGGGAACCCGCAGAGAGGGGGTGCAGATCCCAAGAGGGCTGGGAACTGGCTGGGCCGGTCCAGCTTTTCATCTGGCTAATGAGCCGCACCAGGGTGCTGTCAGCCCGCCCGACTGATGGAGGCCCAGATACAGCCCTTCCCTAGCAACCTCTTCTGAGCCTGGTCCCACCCACGGAGATGAAAATCTCCTGGCTCAGCCAGGAGAGCCGAGGTGCCCCCACCCACCCAGAGAAGGGACGGGACCAGGGAAGCGGCTCTAAGTGACAGGCTGAGAGAGGGACATGCCCAGCCTCCCTCCACTTACTCAGAAGTTTAACATGGACACAGGGGCTGCAGGCAGTGACCATGGGCACTGGTAGTTGCATCCGAAGTCATCCAGCCCCACCTGCTCATTACATATGTGAGCAAACTGAGGCCCTCAGAAGCGAACGCACCCACCCAAGGTCACACGGTGGGCAGCCAGTGTCCTTAGTCAGACAGGGTTCAAATCCATTTGTGTAACCTTAGAGGAGGTACTTTACATTTCTGGGCCTCGGTTTTACCATCTGTCAGATGGGCAAGATACATCCTATCTAGGTAAGTGAGGTGGGCAGGGAGGGTCAGGGTCACTTCTGGAAACACCAGAATCTCAAGCTTCAAAGACCACTTTGGGGTTCAAGGACTGAGCTGGAGGTTGGGAGCAGCCTCTGGGGGCCCATAAGCAGATTAGACATCATGTAAGCTCAAGAGTGGAGTGTCACCGGTTTTACCAGCGCCTAAAACAGTGCCTGGCACACAGGAGACACTCAACAAATACTTATGCTGTACAGCAGAAACTAACAACATGATAAATCAACTACACTCCAATAAAAAATAAGAAAACAAAACCAAATATCCATTCTAATCACCTAGCGCAGGGGCCCCATAAATGGTGACAAAGACTATTCATGAAACACCTATTCATTGCACTTTTACTCCCTGCAGGGCTTGCCATTCAAATGAGACTGAGCCCTTACATTGCTCCCTGATCTGTGCATGGGGCTCTGCCTGTGGACCCCCTTTCTCTTCTGGGAACCCCTTCTTGCCAGTGGCGCCTGGTCCTGTAAAATAGGTTCCTTCTAAAAAAACAGTAACTTGGGGGCTTCCCCGGTGGTGCAGTGGTTAAGAATCCACCTGCCAATGCAGGGGACACGGGTTCAATCCCTGGTCTGGGAAGATCCCACATGCCGCGGAGCAACTAAGCCCGTTGTGCCACAACTACTGAGCCTGCGCTCTAGAGCCCGTGTGCCACGCCTACTGAAGCCCGTGCACCACAACAAAGAGTAGCCCCTGCTCGCCGCAGCTAGAGAAAGTCTGCAAGCAGCAATGAAGACCCAACACAGCCATAAATAAATAAATAAATAAAATTTTTTTAAATAAATAAAAATTTTAAAATAGAAGTAAATGTTAAAAAAATTCTTATAAAAATAAATAAAAATAAAAATCAGTAACTTCACAGCGCTGGGGACGGCAAGGTGAACAATGCCAGGGAGAAGGTGCGTCTACATGGAGGACACGGCACTCTCTCGGAATCCTCCTCAATAACGCAAAACCTCCATGTCATCGCTGGGAGCCAGCAGACAAACGCAAATTGAGGGACGGTCTACAAAACACCTGACCAGACCTCTTCAAAAGTATCAAGGTCACAAAAGACCAGACTAAGGGTTAGATGACAGACCTGACGACTAAATGCAACCTGGGGTCCTGGAACAGAAAGAGGGCATCGGGGGGAACTGGGGAGGCAGAACAAAGTTCATAGCTCAGTTTTCTACAAAAAGGTTCCTTCTAGATTTCCAGGTTTTCCAGCAAAATCCTATAGGAATGGATGCTTCTGGGTGATGGTGTGTCCAGGATGCCCACCCGGACAAGTAGGGCAGTGGGTGCTGTGGCCTGACACCCCATCTGGTAAAAGCTGACGGGGACCCAAGACTAGGCTGTCCCCAGAAACAGCCCTCTCAGCCCAGCCCAGTCTGCAGTCAGGGGATGCGAGTGGGTTTCAAAAGCCAGGTATGGTCACACCCAGCAGACTGGGTCTGTTTCTCCAGAGAACCTGCCTTTGTTTTCTTTTCCAGGGCTGAGGAAGTTGGAGTCTGGTGAGGGTCCAGGTCCCATCTAAGGCACAACAAGGGGTCCCATTTACTTGGCCTGGTCTGCGTATGAGACTCCTGGTAAGAGGAGGGAAAACGGGGTGCAGGCCACCCGGGGGGCTGCCTCAGAGCCCCGGGGTGGGTTTGAGGACACTCGGGGACAAACAGTTGCTTTCTGGGTCTGAGCCAACAGGCACCAGCCTGGAACAGACGTCTCTTTGTATCTCAGGATGTACTCTGAGTGTTGGAACTGTGGGGAGACGGCCTGGGAGCCTCAAGTGGCATCGGGTATGCTCTCTCCGTCACCGGGAGTTAGAAACTCAATAACCACAGCCCGACCTGCTTTGCAGGTGGCCACTCACAGCCCAAGAGGTCAGCTGCAGAGTGGGGAGCTGGGGCTGGAACCCAGTGCTGTGATGTCCAGGGGGCAGCCCAGGACAGCCTGTGGTCTGGTCAGCGGGCCAGCAGGGATGCCAACTAGAGAAGTGAGGACAGAGGTGGCACTCCAGGTCACCCAGACTCTGCAGATGCTCCATATGGAGCAAAAAGAAAGAGAATACAGGCGTCTCAGAGGACCCTCAGCCCCACCCACCACTAGTCACTTCTTCTTGCTATAGTTTGTGTGGGGAGCCCCTGGCCCTTTCCCACGATATAGCTGTACTGCAGTATAACCTAGTGGTTAAGCACCCAGACCAATGGCAGGCAGCCTAGATTCAGATCCTGACACAGTCCTTGTTAAACTGTCAGTTACTTATCCTTTCTGAGCCTCAGGTTCCCCATCTGTCACTGGGGGTCATGGCAGTCCACACCCCTCAGGGCTGGGGCAGTTAATTGAGAGAGCAGATAGAGGACTTCCCTAGTGGCAGAGTGGTTAAGAATCCACCTGCCAATGCAGGGGACATGCGTTCGAGCCCTGGTCTGGGAAGATCCCACAGCAACTAAGCCTGTGCTGAGCCTGCGCTCTAGAGCCCATGAGCCACAACTACTGAGCCTGCATGCCACAACTACTGAAGCCCGTGCGCCTAGAGCCCGAGCTCTGCAACAAGAGAAGCCACTGCAATGAGAAGCCCGCGCATCGCGACAAAGAGTAGCCCCAGTTCGCCGTAACTAGAGAAAGCCTGCATGTAGCAACGAAGACCCAACACAGCCAAAAATAAATAAATACATTTATAAAAAAAAAGAGAGAGAAAGAGGGGATACAAAGTGCTGCCTTGGAGGGAGCCCGGGGTTCTCTGCTTCCACCCCGAGTCACCACCCAGGGATTTGGGATCCTTTTAAGGAGCAGATAAAGGCCAGCAGCTAAGGCTCCATGTGAGAACCCACGGGTACGGAGAGCTAAAAAAAGACCCCGGGCCACCCACACCATCCACACCGATGCTTGTGCAAGCCCAGACGCACTCTGCTTCCACCTTGTGGATGTCACCTCGCCCGGGCGTGGAGAATTCACAAGTAACCTCAATATTTGGAAATGTCTCCTCCGACTCCTGCAGGGAGAGGCCATGCACGTATACGGGTAATGAGGCTGCAAGGAGGATGCGGCTCCCAGGCCCAACCACCTTGAGTTTGGACTAAGGATCAGGTCACTAGGTTTGGGGATTTGAGAGGTTCAGGGTGTTTCTACCATGAGTTTTGCTGCTCTGAGAACTCTCCCCTGTCTGCATCCGGGAAACCACAGGACGGAAGGGTGGGGAGGCCTCATCTACCAGGTCGTTTAAGCAGAACCCCAAGAACCACCCCAGATCCCTGCCTCTCCCTCTCCTGCTTCCACCTAGGAACAGAGCCCTGTGCTCCCATCCTCTCTCGGGCCCTAAGGTCTTCACCTTGATCAAGCGCATCACCTCTCACCTGGACCAATGCCAATAGCCACGCCCAACCATCTCCTTGCACCCTGACTCTCGCTGCCCCCAGCCAGCTTCGGCACATTTATCAGAGATCTTTCAACGATGCAACCAGATCTCGCCATTGTCCGGCCTCAAACTTGCCAATGCTCCCAAACACTCTCAGAAGAGAGCTCACTCTCCTGCCCAGGACCTGCCTCTCCCGCCCCAACCTTTGCTGCCTTTAGCTCTCCCTCTCCTGGTCACCCTGCACCAACTGGCCCATTCCTCTCCATCCTGCCTGCAGGGAGGGAAACTGAGTCAGCCTGGACCAGGGAAAGAACGTAGACTGAGTTTGGGCTCGGGCAGGTTCCTTAGTCTCTCTGTGCCCCGGTTTTCTCATCTGCAAAATGAGTATAAGAATCAGCCCCACCCAGAGGGTTGAGGCAATTCAAGGAGATGATCCTTGTAAAGCACTCTGGACCTTGGACGTGGCTGTCACACCACAAAGGCTCAGGTTTGTTTCACCTGCCTACCCTTAATTTCCTTGTCCGCACAGTGAGGTTATTGCATCTACTGACCGGGTAGCAAACAGAAGCGGGTGGGGTCGGCACTATGTTACTTTGCTTTCAAGGCCATCGCTGCCCAATAAAAACAGAATATGAGTATATTTGTAGTTAAGTCTTCCTAGTAGCCACATGAAAAACATAAAAAGAAACAGATGAACTTAACTTTTATACACTATTTTATTTAACCACATATAGCTAAAATGTTATTTTGACAGCTAGTGAATAGAACATTAATAGTGAGAGAGTTTACATTCTTTTTTTCATAGTAAGTTCCTCAATGTCTGGCATGTGGTGTACACTTGCAGGACATCTCAGTTTGTTCTAAGCACATCTCATGTGGCTGGTGGTTAACAAATAGGACAGCACAGTTCTGGGTGGTTCTGGGGCCTCTGGAGCGCTTTGCTCTAAGCCCATAGTGACTGCAGCCCATCAGTTCTGCCATAACGAAGTTGATAGATGCTCAGAGCATCTATCCACTTCACTTAGTGCCTGGTACCTAGGGACATGTAATAAAAGGTCCTTTCCTGCCACTCTCCCCACCAGACCCACACAGGCTGGCCAGACACCTGCCCAAGGCCAGGTCTCATCTATGGGTCTCTGGCTGCCTGACTTCAAAACAATCCAGGGTTCCCAGCTGTGCCCATCAGAGCATGGTGCCTGGTTGTGCAGTGCCAGGGCACACAGACCACAGCCCCACACCCTTTTCCAGGCCACTGGAGCTGTAGCATCCTTGCCCATGGCCATGGGGCAGAGCCAGGGGCACGTGACCTGCTCCAGCCATCCCTCCCTCCTGCCTGAGAGAACAGCCTCTTTCCTGACCTGCCACTCCAGGGAACAGCTCACACCCCAGACACCACGGAGAGGCCACAGCTCTGACATAACCCCCACCCCGTCGGTCACAGCCCAACTTGCTTTCTCTTTCCAGGTGTCGAGATGGGAACTGGCAGGTTAAGAGTGTGTCTGATGGGGACGGCCCTTCCTCCCTGGCCAGGGCCACCTCACCTTCCAGGCCTGAGTCAATCCTCATGTTCTGGCCCTTGATCATGTCCATGGTTCCTCCCTTTTGGGGTTAATTCTGTCTCTGTAGGTGCCAGCGGGGAGGATCAGTCTCGGAATGCCTGGAATGCACAGGAGCCCACACCTCTCCCAGGAACCAGCCTCTCCAGCCTCGGCCCTCCTAGAGCCCAGAGAAGGGGTCTGCCTCCTACTTGCCATGTAGGCAGGCTGCCTCCAGGGCCAGCCAGGCCCTAAGCGGCTCCCAGGCAACCTCCAAGCTCATCTTGGGGGCTAGGTGGCTCCCAGCCTCCACCTCCTTTAAACACTGCCTGGCTGAGAGAGCGAAGGCTATCACTCCAGGACACCTGCCCTGCCCCTGCCACAAAGGCACACACAGTAGGTGCAAGAAATGATTGCTGAATATGAACAACCAAACACTGAGAGGACGCACTAGATGCCCATCACCCACTCAGCCCTTTCCTGCAACATCTGCTGAAATCTCGCAGCCCTGGGAGAAGGGCACCCTTATAGTAATTGGGGCGCTTTTCTTAGTTCCGTGTATTAGGTTATAAACTTTTGGACGAAAAGGATTTACTCATCTCTTGGGTTGGCCCTTCTGTAGCCTTTAATTCGAGGCCTCGCACAGGCTTGGGGCTCAATAAATAGGTATTGAATTGAGCAGACATTTTATAGCACGTAAACAATTCTTATCTCTCCATTTTCCAGATGAAGATAATTGAGGCTAAACGGGTTAAGAAACCTGCCCAAGGTCACACAGTTGAAAAGTGATAACGCCAAGATTTGAACAGGTGCCAGAGCCATCTCCTCAGAACATGGGGGATGTCAATACTATTCCACAAAGTGACAGGAGATATTGGGGAGGCGGGACAAAGCAGCAAGGCGTGCACCACCGAGGGGAGGCGTGATGATTTACGTCTTGTTGGCATCTTTATCAGTATAATTAAACCCAGTGGTTGAGTAACAATCAGTGGTGGTAGCTGAGGGTGAGTCATTCTCCTAAGATGTCACCACAAGGGGCTCCCAGCCTGTCCCTCTGAACAGGCCATTGCGGGGAAGGAAATGGTATGAAGAAACCCCAGCGCCGACACGCAGTCCTGCTTTAATCCTAACAGCCCATCATCAAGGTTGGTACTATTATTGCTTGCAGTGCAGATAAAGAAGCTGAGCCTGGGGAGGAAGGGAGAATTCCCTGGAGCCAGAAGGTCAGCGTTTATGCTGGTGACTGCTGCCACCCACCGCCAGTTTTTCAGATCGTCAATATTTCTAGATATTCAGTAATTGCTGAATAAATTTTCACCCCCACCCCCAAATCCTTGTCCTCTCTCTGCCCCTCTTACAGGCCCTGGGGATAAGCCCTTCTCCATTACCAAGTCATGCCACAACTACTGAAGCCTGTGCGCCTAGAGCCCATGTTCCGCAACAAGAAAAGTCACTGCAATGAGAAGCCCGTAACGAAGAGTAGACTCCACTCACTGCAACTAGAGAAAAGCCCGCATGTGGCAACAAAGACCCAATGCAGCCAAAAATAAATAAATAAATAAATAAATAAATAAATAAATAAATTAAATGTTTGCTCAATTCAACACCTATTTATTGAGCCCCAAGCCTATGCAAGGCATGGAATTAAGGGCTATGAAAGAGCCCCCACCAAAAGATAAGTAAGTCCTTATTGTCCAGAAGTTTATGGTCTAATAGGCAGGATTAAGAAAAGCACCCCAATAACTGTAATTCTAAAGATTCAGATTGCCTGGGTCAGGGTATTTTCATCCATTCTGCCCCATTTAGGCCTTGTATCCTAACTTAATTGTGAAAATACAGCTCAGTCCAATAAAATGCAGGGAAAGAGCAAGAAGGAAACAAAGACAAAGCATGATAATAGGAAATACAAAATAATATGGCAGGAGTAGGTCCAAACATATCATTCATTACAATAAATGTGCATGAGTTAAATTCACCTGCTAAAAGATAAGACTCTCAGGTGAGAACAGGAAGACAAAAAAAAAAGCCAGCTCTATGCCATTTTATAAGGCATGTACCTAAAACAAAATAACACAGGAAGGTTGAGAATAAAAGAAGAGAGTGCGACAGACTAGGCAACTGCTGCTTTAGCTCTTTTAAAGGAAGAGCAAGGTGCATATAACTCTATGGACAAGTTATATTGCTCATATACTTAAGGCAATCAGTGAAAACATGGGATTTGATGGCTGCACATCAAAAGACTGAAGTCTGGGCCCTGCTTCACTGATTCTGACTTAACTGGTCTGCAACAGGACCTGGGCATCACCTTCAAAGCTCAGATGATTCTAACGTGCAGGCAGGGCTGGGAACAAGGGAATGAACCACAGTCTTGTGTTACAGGGTTAGGGGAGCAGATTGAGGAAGAATCCCCAGGTCTCTGCAGGAAGGAAGTCTTGTAGAAAGCAATACCCAGGAAGCACCCAACAAATACCAGATTGACTGGTCAACTGACTGATAGGCTCCCTCCTAGAAACTTCCATGGTAATTAGCTGGGTGTGGAGGAATTTACTGTCTATAAATCCTGGGGAAGTAGGTTCTAAAGTGAGAGGGCTGCTGGTGTAGTAACTCCGGCTCCGTTTCATGGCCCAATCTGTTTCTGCCCAGGGAAGACCTCCCCAAAAGTGTGTGCTTTGGGGCTCTCATTACAGACACACACACAGAAGTTCAAGCCACTTTGGGTAACACCAAGGCGTGTCTTGGAGATTTCTGCAAGGTTTAAATGGGGCTCAAGCCAATCTCAACACTCCCGGTTGTTACGACGTCATTCCGGGTTTGAGACCAGTGGACAAGGAGTACTGGCCTTGGTTTATGAAGCACCTACTATGTGCCTGATGCTTCACACATGTCACGTCCAGTTCTCTCCATTATCCTACACACCTCTGATTTGCAGATTCAAAACAGACCTCCCACCACTGCTTACTGAGCACCTGCTGTGTGCTAGGCATCGTTCCAGGGATGTGGCAGTGACCACACAGCCTGCAAAGCCCCTGCCTTCATGAAGCCCAGAGTGGGGCAGGAATGTGGCCAGCAGCACAGCTGACAAGAGGCACAGCTGGACCTGGAAGTCAGGTCTGCATCTCCCAAACCCAGGCTGTTTCTATTCTACCCACCAAGCCCTCCATCCCTGCCTTCAGCTTCAGCTTCCCTCTCAGTAACATGGGGGTTTTGTTGCCCAGTTTATAGTTGAGAAGAGTCAAGCTCCTTATCCGGAGCAGCAGGACTGCAGCCCTCTCTGTTCTTGGTGGCATAAACTCAGAATCCTTCCTCAACCTTCAACTAGAACCAAAAAGTCTCCACGCCCAGGATGGAGAAGCCATGAGAACCTTAAAAGCCATGAGTCTGAAATCTGAGCCCAGGCTGCTGGCGCAGCAAAGAATTCTGCACGTGACTGTTTTACTGCAGCTGCTCAGCCTTCCAGGGTCAGCAGGCCTTGATGGGGTGGAGCTACTGGCCAGCGAGCAGCCCATTGTGCATTTATCATATAAGACCTGACAAACCCTCTGCCCAGGAAAGGATGGGCTGGCGACCAGCTGGGACACCCTACCAGCCAGCTCGCCTGCTCCCAGCTCATAGCAGCTGAGACTCTGAAACTCTGAGCCTCACCTGGAAAAGACAGATGAGGGTAATATTATCTAAGAAAGACAATACAGTCATAATTTAGGGAGGTTGTTCCAAGCTAGGACTCAACCTCAGAGGCTGTCATGTGTTCACACCTTTCCCAGTTCCCATCCTGTTGTCCCCTCCCCCCACTTCTGAGACTCTCCCTTTGTGTCTCTCCATCCAGAAACCTCTGGCTTGTCCTCCATTTTTTAAAAAGATAAATAAATAAATTTATTTATTTATTTAATTTTTGGCTGTGCTGGGTCTTCACTGCTGCACGTGGGCTTTCTCTAGCTGCGGTGAGCAGGGGCCACTCTTTGTTGCGGTTTATGGGCTTCTCATTGCGGTGGCTTCTCTTGTTGCGGAGCACGGGCTCTAGGCGCACGGGCGTCAGTAGTTGTGGCACGTGAGCTCAGTAGTTGTGGCACAGGGGCTCTAGAGCGCAGGCTCAGTAGTTGTGGTGCCCGGGCTTAGTTGCTCCACGGCATGTGGGATCTTCCCGGACCAGGGCTCGAACCCGTGTCCCTTGAATTGGCAGGCGGATTCTTAACCACCGTGCCAAGGAAGCCCTTGCAGCCTGTTTATGGAGCACACAGAAGATGGGGGATGGGACAGGGGACTCTCTGCTCAGGCCCTCCCATGCAGGAAAGGGAAGGGCTCTACCTGCCTGGAGGCAGGAAGGGGCACCTGGGGCCTCCCTCCCCAGGCTCAGGAGGATGGAAGACAGAAGACCCATCAAAAGCAGAGAGAACAAAGACCAAGGACCATTTCTGTCTTCGCACTCCTGAGACAGGCCGGGGCAGGCAGGCTGGGAGAGTGGCAGGTGGCACTGGCAACGCCCCGCACAGCCCTGCCTAGAGCGGAGAGGAGCTGGGACTCCTGGGTCCTCCTCCCTTGACAAAGAGCCTTGGAAACGCTCCCAAAGGCAGCTTCTCCCCCAGCCCCCAGGGCCCTCCAGAGGTCCCTCACCCTCCTTAGAGTGTTGCCTAAAAGGTATGAATTGAGCTCAGCCTCTCCCCACAAAACTCCCTGCTCCCAGATAAGTGCCCTGACCGTGCCTGAAATGCCACCATTAGCAGCCATTGTTCTGTTCTGAATCTAATTTACTAGGTCTCGTTCCTTCTGCCAAGCGAACTGGGCAAGTGAGGGCAAAGCCAGAGAGAGGAGAGGCAGAAAGGGCTGCTGGGTGGAGTCAGGGATACAAAACCCAATGACTCCACCATCTGGCCTGCAGCAGTCCCAGAGACAGCTGCCACCAGCCCCAAGTACAGGTGGGGAGACCTAGTTTCCCTCCCCAGGGGCCCTGAGCCCCCCGCGTCAGCCATTTGTGAGCTGTGAGCCCAAGGTGAGTGCCTTTACTATTGGCCTCAGTGTTACCCTCTGTGAAATGGGACACCACCAGCAGCCTGGCAGGCTCGGTGTCAGAATGAGATGCTATAACGTCCATGGCCATGCTGGGAGCACAGTAGGTGTTGAGAAATGGCTGCGGGGACCACTCGGTCCTGGTCACCCACATGGTGGGAGGTGGGCTTTGCTGACAGGGCCCTCCCCCAAACTGTTCAAGCTTTCCAGCTTCACTGATCAGTGCATGAGTGTCTCTCCACACTGTGCTGCGCGGCATGTGGGAGATTAGTTCCGTGACCAGGGATTGAACCCATGCCCCCTGAATTGGAAGCCCAGAGTCTTAACCATTGGACCGCCAGGGAAGTTTCTCCATGTATCTTCTTTTTTTAAAAAATATTTTATTTATTTATTTGGTTGCATCAGGTCTTAGTTGTGACACATGGGCTCCTTTGTTACGGCTCGCTGGCTCCTTAGTTGTGGCATGCGAACTCTTAGTTGCGGCATGCATGTGGGCTCTAGTTCCCTGACCAGGGATCGAACCCGGGTACCCTGCATTGGGAGCTCAGAGTCTTAACCGCTGCGCCACCAGGGAAGTCCCCCTCCATGTGTCTTCTTAAGTGGGGGTCCATGTGAATGCTGGGGTGATTGAATGAGAGTCAGCTGACCTCCTGCCCCACTTGGGCCGTAGCCTCCACAGCTGGAAGAAGACCAGCTGCCTGGTCACCTCTGGTCTCAGCACCATTCTCATCTTTAACAGCAGTGTGTGATTACCAATATTGGCTGCCATGATTTACTGAGCACCCACTGTAAGCCCTGGTCTGGGGCTGGGCCCATCACATGCATTATCTTGCTTGATCCACTAGTGACCTCACCAGCTGGGTGTTCCTGCATCACTCCCATTTCACAGATGAGGAAACTGAGACTCAGAGGTGTTACCTGATCTGCCCAAGGTCACACAGCTTAGGAGAGACAGAGCTGGGGGCTTCAACTCAAACCTGGATGGCATCAAACTCTATGCTTTTAACCACCGAGAGGCCCAGGGTACCCCAGCTGGCTTCCAGGAGGACACGCAGCTCTTTCACCAGTCTCCAAAGCCTTGGGCCCTGCCTCCCACATAGGGCACCCCCTCCATTAGGACTGGGCCATTCTTGCAGGACTGTGCCCAGGTGAGGTCAGGAAGCGAGCCGAGGCTGTTGGGTGCTTACTGGGGCCCAGGCCTGTGTGGAGGGGCAAAATTAGCCCCATTTTACAGATAGGGAAGCTGAAGCTCACAGTGAGGCCAAATTTGTTTGCCAAAATCAAACACAGGCAGAATTCAGTCTAACTCCAGAACTGGATCTAACCACTCCATTTCTCCCAATGACAGGGCAGACACCTCCCCAGGAAGTCCTCCCTGATAGCCCAGGTCTCCCCGTAACCCTGACAGCCCTCACTTCAGACCAGTCAGGGAGCACCAGAGCCATCGGGCTGGAGACCTTGTCTGTCCAGCTCTACATCCCCCCGCACCAGGCTCCCATCACCACCACGACAAGTCCTGTAACCATACTAGTAATTAAGCAAAATTCCATCAAGTGCAGAGAGACTGTCAATGTCTCTTCCACATCCACCCCCACCGCCTGGGAATGGTACCCCTGGAGTTGTGCAGTGCACTGCCTGTCCATCATGGCATCCAGCTCAATCCCAGACACATAGTAGGTGCCTATTCGAATTTATTCAATAGTTATAATCATCATAGCTGCCGTGGACTGAGGCTTCCTATAATTCTCAACCCTTCCCTGCATTATTTCATTTAATCCTCATGCCAATATCACCAGGCAGGTACTACTTTTATGCCCATTCTACAGGTGAGAAAACAGAGGCTCAGAGAGGCCAAGCAGCTCTCTCTAGGTCGCACAGCCGGGAAGCAGGGGCTGGCTGGAGCTGTACTCTCAGCCACAAAGCAGGGCGGTAGAACCAGGGCCCCTCGAGACCCTCCCTGCTGAGCTGGATACTATCCCCAGTGACCTGCACCATCAGGCCTGACCCTGTCATTAGTTCAGGTGTGCACACCAGTTCCCATACCTGTCATTAGGAACCAGGGCAATGAGAGCAGCTGAGTTCACACCCAGTTTCAGCTGCTAAAAGGCTGACAAACAGAGAGGGGTGGTTTTCTCCAAGGGGGCTCTCCATTCACTAATTTCTGTTCACTTGTGCAGTCCAAAGCCCATGACTGCTGGGTGTGAAGGTCGCAAGTCCTGGTTCCTGGATCCCCTTTGCTGGGGACAGGGATGCTGACCCTCAGGCTGGGTAATTCCTATGTGCTGGGGGCATTCTCTCCATTGTTACATGTGCTCCTCCCAGCAACTCTATGCAGAAGATATTAGCACCATCCCTGCTTTGCAGACAAGGAAACTGAGGCTCAGAGAGGTTTCTGCCCACAGCAGATGTAGCAGAGCTGGGACCAGAGGTGAGGAGCTCCTAGCCTCCTCAATGCTGAATCTCACTGGCAACCCCGCCCGCCTTCCCCCAGACAGAGGAGGAGGGCCCCAGAAAACTCAGGGTGCAAGAATAACTTGGGGGTCAGCACCCTGTAACCAGCAACCACATCTTAGAGTTACAGGTACAGGGCTATGCACTCGGTAACACTCAAGAGATTCTTGTTGACAGAATTGGGCAAGAGGCAACCCCCCACCCCACAATCTGGTCCATGAACTTGTCCCCACCAAGGGGAAGGGGCAGAGGGACATGCTGGGCTTGTATGACCATGGGCACCTGGCTCCTACCCAGGGCTGTGACTGTGTGGGGCCACGGGGGTGTGATGGAAGAGTCTCTCACCCCATCTTGGGGAGAGAATCAGAAAGGCTTCCTGGAGAAAGAGATCTCTAAGCTGAGATCAGTCATTCAGCCAGGGACAGAGGGTGGCTGCTTTGGGCCAGGAGTATTGAGAGGGGTAGGACCTGTGTCCTTGCCACCCTGAGTCCCTGAAGCTGTAAAGGATGGGAATTCCTTCCTTCCTACCCTCTGCTGGGAAGGCCAAGACCCTCCCAGCTTGTCTGGATTCATTATAACTTTTGTTAGGTCCAAGCCCAGCCCTTGGGGAACCGGATGGATGGAGAGCTGGAGGAAGGGGGAGCTTGAGGGATGGGGGAGGCAGAGGGCAGGGCGAGGCTGGCCCATCTCCTGGTGTGTGGTTGTGTGTGCGTGTGTGAAGGACTGGAGGGGCCCCAGTCTTGGTGGGGGGAGAACAGAATAGTCCTCCGTGCCTGGCACGGAGCATTTGATTGTGCAACGTCTGAAAGAACAGTTCAGGGACTGGACGGGACCCCAGCTGGGTTTGAGAGCCAGCTGGACTCAGCCACAGAGGAACAGCACGCAGGGCCCTGCCCATTCCCTGGGGATGTGAAAGACCAGGGAGGCTTGTGTGTACGTGTATGTGTGTGTGTGGGGGGGGGGGCGGGAATCTTGGGAGGGGAGGGGAAGAAATGTCTTTGAGCTTGAAACAATGCAAAGGAGAGAGGGGGCAGCGGGGTCACAGGACAGGGGAGTTTCTGAAAGGACTGGAACTCAAAGAAATGGAAGGCTCACACTCCCCATGCCAGTGCCCAGGCCGCCTGCACCTGTCAGACAGGTCTGCCTGGACTGGACCACAGGGGCAGGGTGGGAGCCCAGGCCAGAGTGTCCTCACTTTCATCTGGGGCCTGGGAGGGAGTGAGGGACAGCTTTCGGTGGAGGGGGTGTCTCAGGTGAGGGCACTTTGGCGTGGATACTCCCAGGCAGGTGGGCTATGCAATTGCTGAGTTCCCCACCTGCCTGAAGCCCCTTGTCGAGAGAAGTCTGGTAAAGGCTCCCTCCCAGCTAGGAGGCCCCGCCCCATTTTCCTTAGAGAGAGGACAAGGCAGGGTCTGATTCTGCCCCCACTCTCGATCTTAGCATCTCCAGTTATGAAGTGAATACATTAGGCTTAAAACCGACGTGGGCTGCCGTTTCAAAGCAAACACATTGAGACACGTAATTCCCTTCCCAGGCAGCCCTGAGAACCCGAGGCTTAGAGACGCCACCAGTTTCGGGGCTTTGTGATTTTTCAGGGGGCAGCCACGCCCCTAAGAAATCACGGAGGGAGAAGGCCCCATCGTCTCTCAGCCGATGCGCAGACCCCGGGGCGGGTGGTGGACAAGGGGTGCCTCAGCCCAGGTTCCCCCAACCCGACCCCACACCCACCGGTTCCCCTGGACCAGGTTCTGGAGCGCAGGATGGCAGGTGCTGGGAAGTGCTGCCGCAGGTGGCACAACCCCATCAGGCGCCCCCCCCATCCCCGCCTGCCTGACGCCAGGAGCACCTGCGCGCTCTCCAAGAAGCACTGGTGAACGCCCGCCACTCAACGCCTCACGCTCCAGCTAAATTTCACGGCCCGGGTGCGCCCCTAGACGATGCTTAGGTCCCCTGCGCACCCCACTCCCCGGCCTTGGGTGTAGCGTCCTCCAGAGGACACACCACTCTCCACCCTGGCTGTGCTTCCTGGCCCAGGAGGACCCCTGGCGCAAGGGCGACCCCGCAACACCGAGGTCCCCTGTACCTCCAGCTAAGTTCCTCGCCCTCTAAGCACCCAAGCCAGTGCTCTCTGGGCTCCTAGAACTCTCCGGTGCCAAATAGCGTGTTTTCCCTCGGCGCCCCCAGCCCATCCGCATCCCCACCTTGGCGGTGCTTCCCAGCTCAAGGGTGGCCCTCGGGCCCCGCGTTCCCGCGAGTCGCGCACTCCTGGCTGGGTTCCCAGCCCCCTGGGCCTCCCAGGGCAGTGCTTCCTGCGCACCCCCGCATCCCCTCAGCCCTCGAGGCTCGGCTGTGCCCCCCACGACCTGGGCGGTGCATCCCGGCCCAGCGCGCCGCTAAGCGCGCTGCGCATGGGCGCCTCCTCACCTGCGGGTCCGAACCGTGGGGCTGTATTTGCCTTTGTTTCTCTTCTTGAAGAGCGAGTTCATGGTGGCGCTCGGGGTGGGTGGGTGGGACGTCGGGTCGCGGCGCCGGTCTGGGCACTGGGCTGCGGAGGCCCCGGCGCGCACCAAAGGGCGGGCAGCGAGCACAGGTGAGCGAGCGGCGGCGCTGGAGCCCCGACTGCTGCGCGGCGGCGGCGCTCGGTCACTACTCGCGGGGGGCGGGGCTCTCGCAGGCCACTGGCTCTCCCAACCGCTCCCGAGAAGGTGGTGCTTACCTTCCCGGAGGAGGGGCACCAGGCGGGCGGGGCTTCCAGGCTCGTGCGGCGCCGGGCCAGATCGAGTGGGGCGTCCGCTCTGGACTGGGGGTGGGGACACCGGGTCTTGTCAGGACACAGCCCACCGCCCAGCACGGACATTCGAGATGCTGGGCAGGCGGGCGGGGGCTCACTGGCCACTTTCCCGAGCGTGCTCAGTATCCCCCTCACCCCCGCGCTCCGGGCCTGGCTCCCCCCTGACTGAGGGCCCCATCTGGCTCTCTGCTGCCCCTCTTGGGCATCAGCTCTCCCTTCTCGTTGGCTGAACCCAGGTGGGTGCCCACCTCCCGGGTGTGGCAGACACTGGATGGGTCTCTATGCCTCGGATAGCTAGCGAATTACATTCAGGTGGTAGCAGTGTCGATGGCAATTGAGAGAAGGGAGCTCTGGAGTGCGCCCGCCTGAGTTCAAATCCTGCTGCTACAGTCAGCTGACTCCTTGGCAAGGCTTCTTGCCGTTCCCAACCTCAGTTTCCTTATTTGTCAAACAGTGATAACAACTGTCCTCCATCCCATAGGAGGTTCCTGTAGTTAATTCACACAAAGCACTTAGCACAGCGCCCGAAGTGCCAAGTTAGACTCAGTGCCAGCACGAGTCCAGGTTAGACCGTGGCCCTGTCGCGCCGTGTGCCGGTAGGGAAGGCTGCAGTTAGCAGACAGTGAACTGAGTCTGGAGGTGAGCCAGAGTGGGGCCCTGGCAGCGGGGAGGGTTCAGCACCACTCCGGAGGGCGCTGGGGGTTCTGAGCTCAGCTGGGAAGGAGGAACGCACATTCCCCCGGGAGATGCCAGAAGGCATTGGAGATAAGCTATGGCCAAAGGGCTCAAATGGGGAGCAATGAGGTCTGAGAGGCAGAGAAAAAGGGGCCCCCACTGGGTATCCAGAGTCCTCAGGGCAGTCCCTTCCCCAGCTGTTTTTTATTTTAAAAATAAGGAGGTGGGGCTTCCCTGGTGGCGCAGTGTTTGAGAGTCCGCCTGCCGATGCAGGGGACGCGGGTTCGTGCCCCGGTCCGGGAAGATCCCACATGCAGCGGAGCGGCTGGGCCCGTGAGCCATGGCCGCTGAGCCTGCGCGTCCGGAGCCTGTGCTCCGCAACGGGAGAGGCCACAACAGTGAGAGGCCCGTGTACCGGCAAAAAAATAAATAAATAAAAAATAAAAATAAAATAAAAATAAGGAGGTTGGTGGGGAAGTTGATGCCTACAGGCTTTTCCTGTCCCAGACCCCAGAGCATCTGAGAATAATGTCCTTTAGGCCACTGGTGTCCCTGCCACCAAAGGACTTCAGTTTTGAAGCGTTACAGAGACTTTAGGAAAACCTTATTCCTAAGGGGGCATCTGCAGATGGGCTTAAGCGGGTCTGTGGATCCTCCTACAGTTGCTTTCAAAATGTGTATGTCCAAATGTGCATTTTTGGGGGGAGGGTCTATCTCTTTCAACGGGTTCATTCATTGACTCATTCAACAGACATGAACACTCTCCCAGCCTTGGCTGCCTGGTTCTTCTGCGTTGATGAGGAAAGGGAAAAACCAAAAAAACAGCAAAGAGCCTTTCTCTTAAGGGAGGGGGAATGACACATATTAATAATAATAGTAATAATAATAATAAATTGATGACCTCAAATTGTTAACCTTTCAAAGGGGTCTGGGGACCTAAAAAGGATAAAGGACCCTGGGGGGTGCCGCAGCTCAGGATCTCCAGGGGAGTTTGTAAAATGCAGATTCCAGGGCCTTGACACACCCCCAGCTCCTGACTGGGGAGCACAGGAAGGGTCCCAGGAATCTGAACTTTTACCAAGTGCCCCTGGTGGTCCCTGGCCTCTTATGAGAAGTCAGGAGTGAGGGATCCTGCCTGCAGCTCCCCACCTGCTCAGGTGGAGAAACCTGAACAGACCTTCCAGTCAAACCTAACCTTTCTTTCCCCTCTGAACTTGGCTCTGCCTGGCTCCTCTCTCAGACGCCCGTCCTAGGCGGGGAGTTCCTCACAAGGCAGCCGAGGGCTTGAGCAATTCCCTCCATCCTGAAGGGACTTCCCTTCCCAAGTCTGAGGTTAGGACAGGGCTTGGCCGGCACCTAGAGACTGCAAGTCCAGCCAACCGACATTGGGAGCAGGTGTCAGGGAGGAGCCAAGGCTTCAGCACACAGGCTGGGCAGGCGCAGGGACCCGGGGTCTACAGAAGCCCGAACTGTGGACAAAGCTTGCTCACCCAGGACCCCTTCCTGCACCCCAGGTGAGCCAAAGGGCTCAGGAAGGAACACTGTCCATCACCCTGCTTTATAGCACAACCCTGCGTGGAAACCCTTTTCCTTCTTTCTCCTGACTACCTTTCCCTTGGAGGCTAAACCTACCTTAGGGAACGTTCATGGCAGTCGTGTTGCCAGGGAGGAGGCCCTGGAAACAACCTGCTGGCCACTGGGATCAGGGTCAGGTGGTTAAATAACCCAGGGCATATCTACACCGGGAAGACCATGCAGCTGGAAAAGAATGAGATGTCATATATGTAGTCAGGCACCAGCAGCAAAGTGTGAGGGAGAAGCAGGGAATGTATGTGCATATACACATAGAAAACTTCTGGAAGGTTCCACAACAAAGTGCTAGCCATGAGTCCCCTCAGGAGAGAAATCTGAATTTTCATTATACGCTCTTTTATAGTGTTTGGATTTTATTTTATTTTTTAAAATTTCCTTTGGATATTATTTTTATATGTACTTAGATTGCTTTTCCAATGGCTTTTTTCAGCTACTCTTTAAAAACTCATTTCAAAATGACCCAAGCCTGGCATTCCCTCTTCCCAGAGCCTTCCCTGCCGCCCTCTCCCCTGCCCCCTCCCCACTTTGTGCCCCTCTGTCAGTGCCCACTCAGTACCACACTCTATGGTACTAACCTCCTTCCTTGTAGGACATTCTGACTGGACTGAAAGATACTGGTTGATAAGGATTTTGGAAGATATAACACTTGGGCAAAATAGAACCCATGCTGAGGAAAGAAGCCTCTCTACCTTCAAGTTGCTGATAGTCTAAGGTCAGAGACAAAGATACAACAACTACAAAGCCAGACTTCCCTGGTGGTCCAGTGGTTAAGAATCTGCCTTCCAATGCAGGGGACGTGGGTTCGATCCCTGGTCAGGGAACTAAGATCCCACATGCCGTGGGGCAACTAAGTCCACGCGCCACAACTAGAGAGCCTGTGCACTGCAACGAAGGACCCTGCAGGCCACAGAGAAGATCCCATATGCCACAACTAAGACCCGATGCAGCCAAATTAATTAATTAATCAATTAATTAATTAAATACAAAGCCAACTGGGATGAGTCTGGGGAGAAGAGCTTTATCAGAGCTCTGAAGATGGGGAGGAGGGGGAGCAGCCTGGGGAGTCCTGGGGTGGAGTCCTCGCTCAGTCCTTTTCAGTTATGTGAACAGCTTGTGGGCAGGTCATTTTGTCTCTCTGAGCCTCAGTTTTCCTCATCTGTGGAATGGGCACAACTATAGCATCCACCTCCTAGGGTGAGATCCCATGTGTTAAGCACTTGGTATGCCCCCTGGCACTGAGTGAGGGCTCCACAAATGGGAGGGGATTACCTCTGCAGCTGGAGGCTCGTGCTCATGGGGTTGAGGGTTAAAAGCAATTACAGGAACTCCTCCAAAATGTGTCAGAACTCTGGACTTCTCCAAACTTTCATATCTTCCTTCTCCACACCTCCTAGAAAAGTGAAATTTGGCTTTTGGGAGAGAACCTAAGTAGAGACCTCCAGGTTAGCAGGCTTGTAGCTCAGCTGCTGAGTGACAGCTGTGACACATGATTTAATGCCATTTCTCGTTTATTGAGGACCAACTCCGTGCCAGGCAACATGGCATGTGGCCAACATGCTTCAGCTGATTGACTCTCCCCAAGGACCCATACCGGTGAAGCCTTCCCAGTCCTCCCCCGCAGGAGGAAGCTCTCTTATCTCATGTTCCAGGGAAGAGCACTGAGAGGCCCCGTGCCCAGCTGGGCTGGTTCCTGGGTTAGCCTGCTCTGGCTCCGCGCCCTCAGACCCCCACCCGCCTCCACCCTCCTGGGCTCGGGCATAGGGGCCAGGCTTCCGCTGACTAGGCTGGGCCCAGCCCAGGTGCTTCAGGGAGAATTAGCAGATTGAGGGAGGAATTTGAGTTGTGCTGCACCATCCCTCCTCCCTCCAGTCTCTAAAATCTGCTTTCTGAGCTGGTGCTGCTGTGTGTGTGTGTGCACATGTGTACACGTGTGTGCACGCTGCTCTGTGGGCAGGCCGGACGGGATGGGAGCTGTGACCTGGCCCTGTGAGTTCTCCTCTGGGCAGATGGGATTTGTTTGCTTCCATGGAGCCCTCTTATGCCAAGTGACTCATCTGCTCTGCCTGTGCCGTGGGGTGGGGTCTCAGGGAGAGTGTTTGCTTTCCTGCGGTTTATGTGACAGTTAACCTCACGGAGATAGTACCCGTAGGGCCATCCTGTTCCCTGGCAACCAGGCCCCTGAACTCTGTCCCCTCCCTACAGCTGGGCCAGGCTGCCGGCTCCCAGGAGGACCACCACCTTCTGAAGGGTCACCCACACCCTCCCTATTTGCTGTCAATGTTTCCCCAGCAGCTGGAGAGGTGCTCACTCACTCCCTGGCTGGCTCGGGTGTTTCTGTGAACCAGTTTGAAACAAGAAGGGCAGCATTGCCCCAGTCCTGGAGAGAGGGGTGTGCAGGTTCCTTACCACAGAGCCTTTTCCTCCTAGGGCGGAGGCCCAGCCCATTCTTCTGCAGACAGTCATTCTCCCATCTCCAATGGTATGGCCTCACCCCAATCTGGGGAGCATTTAAAAATACAGATTCCAAGGTCCCTCTTCTGAGATTACAGGTGGGTGGGTCTTGGTACAGCCCAGGAATCTGCATGTTAACAAACACATACTCCCTGGGATGCTGAAGCGTGTGGGTTCCTGGGCCACCCTGAGAAACACAGCTGTGAACAGAAAGAGATGCAGCCCATGCTCAGGCCCTGGTCTATACCTGCCTGGGAAGAACCCACAGGCTGTAGCTTGAGGCCAACCTCTGTTTGAATCCTGGCTCTGCCATACAACCAGCTGTGTGACCTTGGGTATGTGGCTTAACCTCTCTGAACCGGGTTTCCCCATCTGTAAAATGGGGATGAGCCAGTGCTTGGTGATGTGTGCAGAGAACCTGGCATGGAGGTCCCTCTCCTCCCTGCCCTCCAAGGGGACAGGAGGGGGCTGACCCAGCTTCACCCTGAGTTTTGTAACATGTATTTACTTTTCTTGCAAAACAATGCAGGGGATGGAAAATCATGTTGGCCCTCCAGCCCACATGGGCTGACACACTCAGCCCTGGGCTGGGGGCCTAGTGAGCTCCCCACAGCCCCCCTGGGACCAGAGGGGAGGCTGGGCCCTGGCAGCAGGGATAGGAGAAGGTACATGGTGAGTCACCCACTCGGCCTGCCCCTGAGTCATCCCCCAAGAATGTGATTCAGGCCCCCACCGGCCCAGGGCCCCTGGAAGGCTGCCCCATCCTGGCCACCTATTTACTGCCTGCCAGGCAGCCCCACTCTGCTGCTCCCCAAGGGAGCCACTGCTCAGATGACCTTCCTGCTGGCCCTCTCTGGATGCAGGTGTGCACCTGTACACCTATGTCTGCTGTCAAAGTATTCAAACAGCTCCTGACCAGCGGTTGAATAGGGGCTGGAGGTCCTGGCCACCCTGGCCCTTGCCCCAGGACCCAGCCACTGAGGGGTTAACCCTCTGCTCAGCAGGGGAACTCTTGGACCTGGCCTCACCCACAGGCTGGCATCCACTCTGGCCCAGCCAGACTGCCCCATCATCGCATCTTGTAGATCCAGGCTTCATCTTGAACTCTGGGTGGCTTTCCAGCACAACCTACCCCACATCTCTGGACACCTCTTTTCAAGCCCATCCCTGGGCCTCTTAGATCAAGCTGTGAGGGCCACTCAGTGAGGAGGTCACGCTGTCAGGGCAGTGAGTGGAGCTGGGTGGGGCCATGGGGCCAGAAAGGCTCTGCCAAGCCTGGGATCCTCGCAGGACAGGTTATCCAACCCAACCCCAAAACTCCCCTCCCCACGACCAAGCTTACTTCCTCCTGCCCTGCCTGCCAGGGCTCATGCTGCCCAGACCGGTGGGGCTACATTTCTGGGGCCAGTGTGTTACAGCCCCTGGGAATGGCCTAGGTCAGGAGGGCAGGACCCCATTCCCTCCTGTGCCTGGGGGCCTGAGTAATGGCCAGGCCAGGCCACAGGGGAGAGAATATGGAATCAAATCAGGTTTTAGCTTGAAGCCAACCTGGATTTGAATCCTGGCTCTGCCATGCGCCCAGCTGTGTGATCTTAGGCAGGGGGCTTAACCTCACTGAACCTCAATTTCTCCATCTATAAAATGGGGAAGAGCCAGGGAGCTAAGATGTCAAATCCCAGCTCCTTCATTTCCTAGCCATGTGACCCTGGGGAAATGTCTTCAACTCTCCGAACTTGGGTTTCTCCATCTGCAAAATGGGGACTCTCTGGCACCTGCTCCATAGAGTCTTAAAAGGATTCAGTGAAGTAAGACACATAACAATGACACACGATAACAACATCTGTTGAGTGTTTACTATATGCCAGGCCCTGTGCTAAGTGCTTGGCTCAGAGGGTCGGTACTGTGTTTTCTAGCTTCGTTGAGGTGTGATGGGCGTACAACAGAGTGTATATATTTAAAGTGTACCATCTGATGAGTTTTGACACAAGCACACAATGGTGAAACCATTGCCACAACAAAGATGACAAACTGGCCCTCTTCCTCTCCCCATTTTTCAGATGTGGAAACTGAAGCTCCAAGGCATTCAGTGCCTGCTCAGGAAGGTCAGGAGGGGCCTCAGGATTTAAACCCTGCGGTCTGAGCCAGCACCCTTGTCTCCACCTCCACCACCATTCAGCAGGTGCCAGGCACAGAGTAGGTGCCCAGTGTCATGTTGAATGAATGAATGAGTGAGTGAATGAGAGGGTCACTGCACCATGGTCTTGGGGAAGATCCCCAGAGGAGGACCAACCAAGGGCTAGTAGGTCCTGAGTCAGGACCATGGTGGAAGAGAAGGGAGTTATTCGTCCATTCGTCCAATATTTATTGAGCACCTACTATGTAACAAGTCCTGCTCTAGGCACTCAGGATACAAGTGGAATACAATGGACACATGTTCCTGCCTTCAGGGAGTTGGCGGCAGAGGACTGGGGTGGGGACGGTGTAAGTATGAGGTCCCTGGTGGATGATGGCACCTCTCCCATGTCCCCAAGGATGGAGCACCCCAGGCACAGTCACAGACTGGGGGTCCCGGGGATACTGTGAGGAAAGTGTCCAGACCCCAGGCTGAGGCTGGTTGGAGCCTCTCACTGGAGGCAGGCAGGGACCCCAGGTTCCCTCCTCCTTCTCCTCCCTCCTGAGCATCACTGATGTTTCCATGGGAATCAGGTTTCTTTGTCCCGAGGGGAGGATCTTGACCTCTTGCCCACAAAGTGCCTCCCACATGTTCACCCATCCATTGATGGAGCACCTACTGTATACCCCGTCCTGGGGACACAGTAGCTAACAAGATACAGCCTGTATGCCCCGGTCTGGGACGAGAAAGGGATAGAAAAGCAAGCCGACAACCGCATTTAAATAAGTGAAATGACTTAAATGCCCATCCACGGGGCAGTGGCAGATGAACGATGAAAGCATCAGGCTCTGGAAAGGTGGATGGGAGTCAGGAAGGCGGGGGTCCGTAGGCCTTGCAGGAAAGGAAGTCTAGGCTGTAGCAAGTGAACAAGTAGGTGCTGTGTTTTTGCCATTTGTGATTTAAACTAGAGCTGCCCCTATGTCCGCGAGTTTGCCTGTCTACCCCAGTCTGGACCTGCCCGGGCCCTTTGTCCACTCTCTCTGCTGAGGTCAAACATTCCTGCTCTGGACCCAGGAGGCCCAGTCACCACAGGCTGCCCTCCCGGGCCATTCTCTGGTCACTGGCTCAGTCTTAATCCCTCACCCGGGCTCAGGCCTCGGAACCGATGAGTCAACACAAGCCGGCTCTGGACAAACACCCCCTCCTCCTGGCCCTGGGGTCCCTACTCCACACCCACCCAGTTCATCCTCTTCCCAAGAAAGGGTGCAACCTCTGCTGGTCCAGGGATGACTCAGAGCAGCCCTGGCCAAAGGAACTTCCTGCAATGCCGGAAATATTCTGTATTTTAAGGGAAGCACGAGCCACGTGTAGCTATTGAGCGCTTGGAATGTGGCTTGTGCAACTGGATGTTTAATGTTGTTGTTTTTATTTTTTATTTACATGAACATATGACATGTTAAATAGCTGCCTTTGGGACTTCCCTGGCAGTCCAGTGGTTAGGAATCTGCACTTGCATTGCAGGGGGCGTGGGTTTGTTCCCTGGCTGGGGAGCTAAGATCCCGCATGCTGTGCAGTGTGGCCAAATAAATAAATAAATAGCTGCCTGTGATTGCTGACTGTCACATCGGGTGGCCCCAGGCAGAGGGGAGAAGTGGATGGCCCAGAACCCTGGCCTCTCCTCAAAGCAGGGGCAGCTTGGGGTAGGGGCTGGTTGGGCAGCTAGGGCCTCAGGGACTGAGCTGTGGGGGTCACTTGGGGTCTGTTGAAGGGGCCAAGTTTAGCTTTCAGAGCCTGAGGCTGTCTGCCCCTAGCCCCTTGGTCTGACCCAGCTTGGTGGGCAGAATCATGACCCGAGCTGACCTCTTGATGTTGGAGTGCCATCTCCAGCACCATGGGCCAAGCCTCCTTCATCCCTCCCAGACCTCTGACTCAACGCAATCGCAGCCCTAACTCTTCCTCTGCCCGTCCCTGCTCCCCGGCGCTGATCTGACTTGGATGGGGGGCTGGCGTAACATCTAATCTGCTGAAAGGCAAGAGCGACACTCCTCCTTTCAACCTAGAGGAGTCAGAGGCCACAGCGGTCCTGGCCCAGGTCCCCGTGAACACAGAGCTTGGGTGCAGGGGCTTTGCTTTTGAAAGTGACCCTTGGGCACAGGAGCAGGGACATGGGGGAGAGCACCCCAGGAGAGGCAAATCAACCCAGGGTACAGTCGCAAGCTGGGCCCTGCAGTGGGCTAATGGTGGTCCCCCAAAGACAACAAGTCCAAGTCCTAACCCCCTGCAACATGGAAATGTGAACTTATTTGGAAAAAGGGTCTTTAAAGATGTAATGAAACTAAGGATCTCAAGATGAGATCATCCTGGATTTACCGTGGGCCCTGCATCCAACGACAGGAGTCCTTATAATAGAAAGGCAGAGGGAGACTGGAGACAGAGACACATCAGCAGAGAAGGCCATGGGATGCCCGACTTAGGCAGAGATTAGAGAGATGTGGCTTGAGGAAGGAAGAAGAGGCCACAAGCCAAGGAACATAGGCTCCAGAAGCAGGAAAAGGCAAGGAAACGGATTCTCCCCTCAGAGCCCCCAGAAGTACATCCCTGTCGACACCTTGATCGTAGCCCAGCGCGGCTGATTTCAGGTTCTGACCTCTAGAATTGTAAGATAATACATTTGTGTTGTTTTTTAAGCCACTAAAGAGTGTGCTGATCTGTTACAACAGCAGTGGGAAATTCATACATGGGGTCCCTTCTTCCCTTCCCCACAGGGGACTTTATCTGCCACCATCATGGTGACTCTGGGCCAAGGAAGGTCATGGGTGGAGGTGGAAGAGTAGGGGGTCAGGGAGTGGGTGTCTCCTTCCCCTTCCATCTCAACGCCATGCTCTCAACAGAGTCTCATGGGAGATGGACCCTCTCTCCAAGCTGGCACTATTTACCACTATTTTGTTTCAGACTTTTCCAATGTGATTTTTTTTTATTATTGTGATCAAATAGACATAACATAAAATTTACCATTTTAACCATTTTTAAGTGCAAGTTCAGTGGCATTAAATACACTCACACTGCTGTGCAACCATCACCACTATCCATCTCCACAACTTCCTCATCTTGCAAAACTGAAACTCTGCACCCATTAAACATTAACTCCCCACTCCCCCTCTCCGTGCCCTGGCAACCACCCTTCTACTTTCTGTCTCTGTGAACTTGACGACTCTAGGTATCACATATAAATGGGATCATATAATATTTGTCCTTTTGTGTCTGGCTTCTTTCACTGAGCATAATGTCTTCAGGGTTCATCCATGAACCTTTCCTTCCTTTTTTAAGGCTGAATAATTTCCGCATTATCCCCATGTTAAAGGAGGGGACACTGCAGCCACATACACTGCAGGGACACTGGAAGGTAACAGAGCCAGAACTCACACCCAGGCCAACCTGACTCCGGCACCCAGCACTCACCACTGTGCCGCCCAGCCCCCTCCCTAGCTCTCTGCTGACTCTCCTGGGGCATCCTACCTTCCTTTCACTTCCTCCCCTCCTCGCTGAGAGCTCCTGGGGCTCAGAGGCTTTACTTGCCTTTGGACCCCAACTCCACATGTAGCGCCTGCTGGAATCCCAAAGCCTGTGTGGAAGTGACTGGACTTGGGGGTGGGCTGGGGGTTGAGGTGGGTGGGGCCTGGCTGTATGGCCCTCTGGGTGAGGCTCCCCTGGACTCAGCCTCCGCTCAGGTAAAGTGGCCCAATGACCAGGACAACCACACAGAGTTGTGCAGGCTACAACCTACATACCTGTACATGGCCACCCTGCCAATGACCCTGATGGCCCTGGAAGGTCCCCAATCTAGGAGGTCTCTGAGCTCTGCTCTTGGGAGGAGGAAGAAGGAACAGGATTAGGAGCAGCCCAGGACAAATGAGATGTGAGGCAGAAAGCAGACTGAGGGTTGCTGGAGCTGGGGGGAGGGAGGAAGGAGGAGTGACTGCTTGATGGGTATTGGTTTTCTTTTGGGGTGATGAAAATGTTCTGGAACTAGACAGCAGTGATGGATGCAAAGCCTTGTGAATGTACTAAAAGCCACTGAATTGTACACTTGAAAATGGTTAAAATTTGTAATTTTTATGTTATGTATGTTTTATCATAATTAAAAAAATGTCCCACTCTCTCCAGCTTCAGCACCCTCCCAGGGCCTTTATGTATTCTAGGGCCCAGATCAAGGGCCGCTTGTGTCCCCACAAGGGTCTGGACTCTGGACCCTCTCACTCCCCACCAGCTCCCCCGCCCCCTCCCCGCAGTGTCACATTAAGCTTTCCGAGGACATTTCCCTGCAGGATGCCTTCTGGGGGCATCTGTGTTTGGATTGGGCCCAGTGTTTTACTCAAATAAATGCATTACTGATGGCTGAATTTCCTGTGGCAGTGGCCCAACTGTGGGAAGATATTCAAACATGCGAGGTGGTTTCTGGAGTCTTCAAAACCCACCGTACCAAAAGGCAGCTGTGGCTCGGTCATTCTCACAGGGCAAGAAGGAAGCGGCAGATAGAGGCTGAACGTCCCGCCCCTGAGACTGACTTCATGCCTCCAAGTGTTCCCATCGAATCAGCCCATTCTTTTGGTACCTCCTCAGTCCCGAACCAGGATGCCTGGATATCTTTGCAGCTCAGGCTGGGAAATCACATCTTCTGGGTACTTCCGCTGCAGCCCTGGGGCAAGAAGTCCTGGGTTTGAGTTCCTTACTAGCTGTGTGACCTAGGGCAAGTTACTCAACCTCCCTGTGCCTTAGTTTCCTTGTCTTTATAACAAGGATCAACAGAGTTTTGGCCTTAAAAGGTTTTTTGCTTTGTTTGTTTTCATTTAGGTATCGTTATATAACATAAAATTAACCATTTTAATGCATACAAGTCAGTGGCAATTTAGTGCATTCGCCGTGTTGTGCAACCACCACCTCTGTGGAGCGCAAAAACATTTTCATCCCTACAGGGGTTATTTTTGAGGATTAAATGTGTGAATGTTTGTAAAGCCTTCGAACTGTGCCTGATACAGCACGTGCCAAGTAAGTGCTCAATAAACTGTAGGAGTGATTGATAGGAAAACGGAATAGGAAGCACGTGGCAGGTGGTGCTATTACTAATTCGCTTCTCTTGGCTGGAGGAGGAGGGAGTGAGACTCTCATTCCCTTCTAGGCCCCATTTTCCACTTTGAGCTCTCTGTACCCACGCAGCGGTCGCACCCCTCCCCCCCACCCCCACCCCACCCCACCCCCCCGCAACCCAGTGGCCTCCTCACCGGTTGCGGGCAGGGGCGGCGCTGATGGTAGCCAGGAGACCTGGAGACTCCCCGCAGTCTCAGGGCCTCTCCTCTGCTCCTCGTGACTTTTCTTGCCCCCAACCCCTTTATCTCCCACGCCAGCTCCTACTCCCCCAAGCTGCCACCTTCTGTGGCCAAGAAGACACGAGTGGGGTGGCCAGGACGATTCAGCCTGGGTGGAAAAGTATAATAGGTGCGTGAGCACGCCCACAACTAGGAGGAGCTCTTGCGAGCGGACCTCCCCCACTTACGAGAGCGCACCGGCTCCCTCCCCAGGGCTGGCATTTACTCCAAGCATCCTGGGATCCCCAGGCGCTAGGAATGACCTCCAAGATCCCCCCACACTGCCAGGCCTGTCCGCTTAGAAGAACCACTTGGGGAGCTTGTTAAACAAGCACGTTCCCAGGCTCTTCGAGCAGTGCACGGGATTTCAACATGCACCCTGCTGAGGGAAGTCTTAGGAGCTGGAGAGTTTGGGATATATTGCTCCGCCCCACCTTTCCAGGTGTAAACATCCTAATATGTGGTTACTTTGTGCCAACTCAATGCCTTTCGTGCTGTAACAACGGCCAACAGTGTGAATGCTCACTACGCGTCCTGCACTGACGCCCAGGAGGAGCATGAGTTTCCCTGATGAACCCCGGGTCCAGCGATACACCCCGGACTCCCATCTTCCTCGACAATTCCCCTTGGTGGCGACCCCAGGAGCCATGGACTGTCGTTTGCTGCCACCTTGTGGCAGGGATGGGAACCGTGTGCTCCATTTCCATTCTTGATAACCTTAACCAAGAAAACGCAGAGTACTTTACCCGTGTTCCATGTCCCCAGTAAGATCCTGCGGACGTGGGGCAGATGAATAAGACAGACACGGTCTCTTGCCCTTGCGGAGCTCACAGTCTCCTGGGTCAGACCTACAAATAAATAAAATGAATGAATAAATAAGGTGATTACAGAGTGTGACACACGCTAGGAAGGAAGCAAACGGGCTCTTTATCACAAGCTGCAACCATATATTTGCTAAACAGAGCGCTGTCTGTCTCCCTGTACACACTCTCCCTGCCCAGAACTGTGGGCCACGCAAGGGCAGGCAGCTTGTCTGACTCCCTCTTGCAAATGGGTGAAGTCACACAGTGCTGGCACATAGTAGGTGCTTAGTAAATGTCAAGTGAATGAATACACGGATGACAAGGCTGTCCAGAGCCAGCTTCTTGGCTCCTCCAGGACAAACAGATGGGGAGAAGGAAGGGAGGGCTGTGGAAGGAAGGCTGGGTCCCCGGGATCCTGGGAGGGTCGGGAGGGTTTACTTGTGAGCTAAAGTGAGAAGGATGGGAAATCGTCACCCTCCCGGGGAAGCCCCAGTCCACCCTGTTTTAAATTGTACCCTCACTCCGCTCGCTTCTTGAATCCCTTCCCTGGTTATTTTTTCACCTTGGTATTTCCCCCCATCTCACATAGTACTATACATTTGCCTTATTTATTTAATGTCTGTCTCCCCCACTGAAATGTAAACTCTACGAGGGCAAGGATTTTTTACCTGTTGTGTTCACTGATGACTCTCCAGCGCCTAGAAAGGCCTGACACTTAGCAGGAGCTCTGTAAAAGCAAGCATGTGAATGAAAGATGCACGTTGGCGTCTTAGGGCAGGGCCAGAAGGGCTCTGGGGCGTAGCCAGTGGAGGGAGCAGATTCAGAGCCCAGGAGGAGGGGGTTGACCCGAGTTAGGGAAGGGGCCAAACGTGAACTGTACTAGGGCCAGCGGGGCTGGGTGGGGCAAGGGTTCGCCTGGGAGCAGAGCTAGACTGGGGTTGGAGCCTTGGGGCGGGGTCTTCCTGGGGCTGAGCCACCCCTGAGGCTGCGTGCTTTAGGGGCGGGACCCTATGGAAGCTTGGCCTGCATGAGGAGTGGCCAGTCTGGAGAAAGGGCCGGGGTGGGGGCGTGGTCAAAGAAGGATGCATAAAAATGAAGGGAGGGGCTAAGGCTGGGGTGGGGCCAGTCTGGGGCGGGGCCTGTCCGGGGGGTAAATCTGGGCGGGGCCGGGGCTGAGCGGAGAGGGAGGGCGGGGGCGGGGCCAGGCCAGGCCGGGACCTCCGCTGTCCTGGGTCCTGGAGCGCTCCCCCCTCCCGCAGGCCCCTCCCTGACCGGCCCGGACGCAGGGTGTGCTGGTCAGGACGCCCCACGCTCGGCGATCGCCGGCCCGGACTGCAGGGTCCAGCGATCGCGGTTGCGCCCCGCCCCAGGTGCTGCGCTCTGGGCCAGGCGGCCGCGGGGGATCCGGGCGGGCTCAGCTCCGTGCTGCCGCGGGGCTGCGTCTCGGAGACTCCGAGGGCTAGGGTGAGCGGGGCTTCGGGGGACCTGTGCGTGCATGCGTGTGGGCGCATGCATCAGTGTGTGTGCGTGTGTGTGAACCTCTATGCGCATCCTAGAGGGGATGCTGTGTGCGAGCATGGAGTTGAGTAGGTGCGTGCTCCAGGGAGCTGGGCGTGTGTGCAAAGTTGAGTGCGTATGCAAGGGCGGTCTCGTGTGGGAGGGGAGTCGTGCATGTGTGCGCGTGTGTGGCAGAGACAGTGCGTGTGAAATTTGGTGAAGACTGTGTGCGTGTGTTAGGGTGTCTTGGAGGAAAATGGGAGGGCAGGTGCAATGATTCTTGGGGGGACTGCAGGGTCGGGACGCCCATGGTAAGCTGTGGGGTGCAGTGGGTGAATGAATTGTGGGAGTGTAAGAATTGCGAATGTGTGTGCTTCCAGGTGGGTGGCTTTATGGGGTTTTCCGGGGGCCCTCAGCATGAGGATGGAGGAACGTTTGGGGGTACTGATTGCTCCTGAGGAGTGAGTGTGGTCTGGGGCATTGAGTAATGGACAGGGCAAGTGTTTGGGGCATGGCCCAAAGTAATTTGGGAATCACATCGGCCCCTTTGCTTTGAGGGCAGGGGAGATGTGTGGATGGGGCCAGAGGGATGGGCCTGCCCCTTGCTGGGGGAGCAGTGGGCAGGGTTCCTGCTTCCCGTGGAGGGAGCTGCTCCCTCACCAGATACCCTCACCCAGGCTCTGTGCCCATTCCTGCCTGGCTGGCTTCCGCTGGTGGTCCTGCGAGAACATGGTGCAGAAGTACCAGTCTCCTGTCTGCGTCTACAAGTACCCATTTGAGCTGGTCATGGCGGTGAGTGACCTCTGACCCTGGGGCCCCTTGTGTAACAGTTGGAGGGAAACAAGAGGTCAGCTATGATGGGAGGGAGACGGAGACCCTTGGATCCCCAGATCAGAAGGAATTAATGAGCTACTCCACTAACCTTGTGGGTCCAGCTTCTAACCAGGCCATCCCACCTTTCCCCACAACTTCTAGAACCCTTGCCCGCTGACCCAAACACAAGGTCTTTCTTTCTTTTCCTTACTGAAGCTTATCTGTTTGCATGTTGATCTCCTTTGTCAGAAAACAAGGATAGCAAGGGCTGAGTTGTTTGCTGGCTGTCGTTTTGTGTACTGATAGTAATAATAATAATAATAATAATGGTACATATTCTAATGAGGATGATGACAGCAGCCATTCACTGAGGGTTTGCTAAGTTTACATACGTTGTTTTGTTTAATTCCCAGAAGCTCTTATTATTCTCATTTTACCTCCATTAAACCAAAGCTCAGACAGGTGAAGGAATGGCCTTAAGTTCTGTGGCCAGGAAGAGGTAGAGCCGGGCTTGGACCTGCACGGGGACAAGGGGGTAATTCCAGGGCCACAACACCCCCCATGTCCTCCCTCTGCTCACACACCCCCTCCCCTCCCCTTCAAGGAAGCTGAGACCAGGGGGAGAGTGGGCACGTGTGGGCAGGAAGGGTCTGAGAGCAGTTGTCTAACTATGCAACATAGAATTGTCTCCCAGGCCCTCCTGGATCAGTGGTCTGTGCACCGTGGGGCAGGTGCTGGGGACAGGCAGACGTGGGTTTCCTTCTTGGTGCCAATCACTCTGCCTCTCAGAGCTTTCCTCCCCAGTAAAACAGAGGCAGTGCTATGGGGTTGTGGTGAGGAGTGAATGAAATAGTGCCCGGTGCCTCTGGCTCAGTGCCTGGCACACAGTAGGTGCTCACTAAATGCAGCTGTCCCTGTTATTACACCATATGGTGTTTTAAGTGATTGTACTGAAAGTGTAAGAAACACCAGAATCCACCCACATTGTCCTCATCCCACCCTTGGTTGCTTAATCCCAGCCTTCTTTCCAAGGACTTTGATATCAGTTGACAGCTCTGTGTGTGTGTCCTCCCCTAACCTATTCTATGAATCTACCTACGTATGTCACATAAAAGATGAAAAAGCATCATTGCAGTAATCCATACATGTCGTGCTGTAATGTGTAGATGGGTCCAGGTCAGGAAAGAAGCAGGAGCAGGCCTGGGCTTGTACTGACAAGCTGGGTGACCTTGGGCAAGTTACTTAACCTCTCTGAGCCTGCACTTTCCGTCTCTAAAATGAGGATTACATGGTTTCCAAATCTGGGGGTCTGTTGTGGATTAATTGAGTCAACACATGTAAAGCTCCCAGTACAAGGTCTGGCACAGACCAAATGCTATTACTGTTATTGTTACTGTTATTGTGTTGTTGTCTGTGTGACTTTCCTTCATTTGTAATGGGGGTGGGACACCCCAGAGACTTAGGGATGTGCAGTCAGAGGTGCTGCGTCCCTGCCGTTGCCTGGCTGTGCTCTGGCTGTGTGTATTTAGAAAGTCACTGAATTTCTCTGAGCCCCCATTTCTTCCTTTGTGAAATAGGCCTGGTTATATGCACCTCATAAGGTTGTAACTAGGATTGAAGGTGATTGTAGCGCATGTGTGGTGGGGGGTGGGGGAGGGGAGGTGGCCAGCACAGGGCCTGGTCTATACTTAGTGGACAATAAATGGCAGCTAAATATAAATAATCATCCTCTGTCTAAGGCTCCAGACAGCTCACATATTCTGACCCTAGGACTCATTCATTCATTCATTCATTCACTCAATAGAAGAGAGACACTGTCCCCACTTTTCTGGGATAACCTATGGCCCAGAAAGCCATGAAGCCAAGAAGCTGAGACAAACGACTAGAATGGAAAACTAGCAAATTTTTATTATTGCATGGGCTTAATAAATGTAAATTTAATGTAGTATGTTTAGGATTCTCAAAAAAATATTTACAATCATTGCATTTTAAAATAAAAATGCCTGCTAAGACTTAAGACTTAGCACTTAAGATTGTATTAATAGGACTGTTGGAATATGTGAAGTGTATTTTGTCAGCTTTGAGTTCCATAATTGACTCAGTTTACTCCCCTAGCTGTTAACAGTCTCTAGGGGTTGATGGATAAATGCTTGTGGGTACAACAGGAAACAAAAGTTTTCAGATATTTATTATCTGTATTGTACTAATTTGTCATTTGTATTTTTCAAATACTATGTCGCCTTATCTCCATACAGTCCTTGTTGGTGAAAGGGCCCCAAACTGCCCCAACATTGGCGACAAAGCCACTTTGCCGACTGTTTACAAAACATCATTGTCCCCAGAATAGCTGCATAACTCAACATAACTTGCTCGCTGTGCGGGCACAAAAGGGTTTTTCTGCACTTAATGTCGGTCTTTGTTTCTCAGCTAAACACTTGCCCTCAGTTTGGGTCAGATGCCAGGGAAGTTTCGGATGAACTCAGCTATTTTGACCACATCCGAGTGACCAGACAAGCTGGCTTTTGGTTTTTCTGTTTAACAAAACTGACTTGAGAATCAAAGTACCCCTTCACTTCTTCAGAAATCCACCAAACCACTGAAGTTCACAAACCACTGAAACTGGGTTTGTGGAATTGGTTATAAAATAGTACTAAGGCAACCTTTCTAGATCCAGCTTAAAATTAAAAAAAAAAAGATTTCTCTCTTTCATTTCAAAAATGTAACTAACCCACTGAGTGGGTATCTCTCTCCTTGGGCCAAATTCCTTGACGTGAATTCTGTTTCTGAAGGATGGAATTCTAGGGACCTTTGCTTTCTCCTTTCTTGATAGTATTCTGTATTATTGGATTCAAAACAATGAGCTTGTATTATCTTGGTAAGCAGAGGAATACAATTAAGACAATGGAGGCAGCTGCCTATCAGGGTTGGAGAGAATCCCTTGTCCCTTTGAATGTGGGGTCCCCGAAGGTGGGGGGTCTTTGTGGAGATCCCAGTATGTAGAACACAAAGACCATGTTTTGGACTGTGGACTGTGGTTACTTGAGCCCTGAAGGCCACTCTCTGGTCAGCCTACAGCCTGTTGTGAATGATTTCCAGCTCATCTGGGCTCTTCTCCTGAATGGGTGGAGGTTACGAGCCGGATCCTCTAGCTGGGTCCCTGCTCCAGTTTCTTACCTGTGAAATGGAGATAATAAAGGCCTCTGCTCCTCAGAGAGCTGAAGTGAGGATTAAGTGAAGGGACATGTGTACCCGGACAGAGCCTGGCATGTTGTTTAATGCTCATGAAATATCCCTTAAGTGTATTATTATCATTTATTGTTTTAACAGCTTTTAAGAGCTATAACTCACCTACCATACAATTCACCCATTTAAAGCGTCCAAATCAAGCAGCCGCATAGCACAGGGAGATCAGCTCGGTGCTTTGTGACCGCCTGGAGGGGTGGGATAGGGAGGGTGGGAGGGAGGGAGACGCGGGAGGGAGGAGATATGGGAACATATGTATATATGTGTAACTGATTCATTTTGTTGTAGGGCAGAAACTGACAAACCATTGTGAAGCAATTATACTCCAATAGAGATGATTAAAAAAAAGGGTCCAAATCAAGCGTCTTTAGTATATTCATAGAGTTGTGCAACCATCACCACTGTCAGTTTTAGAACATTTTCATCACCCCAGAAAGAAAGCCCATACCCTTTAATCATTATCTCCTAAACTTCCCCGTCGGGCCTGGCCCTTGACAACCACCAATCTACCCTCTGTCTATGGTTTTGCCTATTTTGGGCATTTCATATAAATGAAATCATACACTATGTGGCCTTTTGTGACTGACTTCTCTCACTTAGCACAATATTTTCAAGGTTCATCCAGGTTGTAGAATCTATCAGTATTTCAACCCTTTTTGTGGCTGAGTAATATTCACGTTATGTGGATAGACCACATTTGTTTATCCATTCACAAGCCTATGGACATTTAGATTGTTTCAAATTTGGGGCTATTATGAATAACACTGCTGTGAACACGGATGCACAAGTTTTTGTGTGGACCTATTCCTTCCAAAGAAACCCCTGCTGTGAATGGTGGTTGTTATTTAGAATATTTAGGCAGATTCTATTTTAAATTTTATTTAACAAACATGTACACAGCACCTACTAGTTTTGAGTCCATTCAAATATTAACTCATGTGCTTCTCAGAACTACCCCATGAGCTAGGTTCGTTGGGTAACCCCATTTTACAGTTGAGGAGACTGAGGCACAGAAAGGATGAATGGATTATCCAAGGCCGCACAGCGAACACATGGCAGGTGTGGACTTAACTGCAGGCAGTTTGGCTCCAGAGTTTACATCTCCAACCATGAGCTCTGCTGTTTCTCAGGGCTGAGGATCTGAAGTTATTGGGGTGGCCTCTGGGCCGAGTAAGCCGTCCCATGGGGCAGTTACCATCAGGTTTGTGTCTGGAATGTCCACACCCCATCAGAACCCTGCAAAGGAGAGCAGAGCCAAAACCTACAGTCCCTGGCTTCTTGGAGGGCAGCTGATCACAACAGTCCAGAAAGGTTTAACGAACACCCTGTGTGCCCACCCCCTCAGGCCAGCTCAGAGGCAAGTACTTTAACAGCAGCCTCAGCTGCAGCAGAAGAGGAAACTGAGGCTTAGAGCGGTTAAGGAGACTGTCCCTGTGTCAGCGTATTTGTTTGCTAAGGCCGCGTAACAAAGCATCACAACTGGGTGGCTTAGAACAACGGAAATGTATTGCCTCCCAGTCCTCGAGGCCAGAAGTCCAAGATCCAGGTGTTACCTGGGTCGTGTTCCCTCTAAAGGCGCTTGGGAAGGATCTGCTCCAGGCTTCTCTCCTGGCTTCTGGAGCTCCTTGGCTTGTGGTGGCATAACTCCAACTTTCACGTGGTATGTTCCCTGTGTGTGTGCACTTCTATGTTCAAATTTCTTCTTTTTTTTGTTTTTGGCCACGCCGCGCAGCTAGCGGGAGCCTAGTTCCCCGACCAAGGACTGAACCTGGGCCCTGAGCAGTGAGAGTGCAAAGTCCTAACCTCTGGACCGCCAGGGAATTCCCTAAATTTCCCCTTTTTACAAGGACAGCAGTCATCTTGGATTTGTAAGAACATCCTAATGACCTCATTTTAACTTGATTACCTGTATAAAGACCGTATTTCTAAATGAGGCCACATTCTGATGTACCCAGGGTTAGTTATCCAACATAGCTTTTCGGGGGGACACGATTCAGCCCATAACTCTCAGTCAATGGCATCATTACTAAATGGCAGAGATTCGAATTTAGGGAATCTGACCCCATAGCCTGAGCTCACAGCCAGACATCCTGGATTCTGTCTCTGATGTTCAGTGAACATCTATGTGCCAGTGGCTGACGTGGCTTCAGAAGTAACCCGGCTACCTCTTGTCCGTCCCCTGCCCAGGGGTCCCTGTGGGGCTCAAAGCTCTGTGGTTTTGTGGTCATCTCAGATTCTGCAAACCTAAAGAAGGAAGACGGCGTGATAATTTCCTAAGCAATAGGCTGGCTGTTCATCCGGAGGAAAGGTTATAGAGGTGAGGGCTGTTGGTAGCAATTAAGTGTTAAAATATTTAAAGACCTGGACTTTGTATTGATAAACAGCTTGTAATTTAGCAAATGGGTTATTAATAAGGAGCAGCCTCTGAAGGTAAATCCTTGCAGCCCAGACCAACGGCAGGCAGTTAAAGTTGGAATCGTTGTTATGGATGTAGTTTTAATAAAGCAGCTGGGGCCTTATTTAAATGAGTTTAAATTAGTTCCCTGGAGCCTGTCATCTGATCCCGTTGCTAACAGATTAAGGGAAGCAACATTTTCCACCCTGGATTTCTTACAGGGCCCTGACGGGCTCTGATCTGGGCTGGGAGAACGGAGGTGATCCACTGCCCAGCAAAGTAATCTGATTTCAGGGGGCCCTGAAATCAACTTTAGGCCCTCATTCATTAGTTTATGCATGCGTTAATTCTTGCACGTATGCATTCCACCAATACTTATTGAGTTTCCACTGTGTGCCAAACACCGTGCCAGGTTGCAGGAGCTACAGACTAGGTGATTCTTAGCACTTCTTGAAATGCATCATTATTCTGTTAATTTGCTTGCCTACTTGTTTATATGGAATTTGCTTGTTTATTTGTTTATATGGGTCTTTTTCATTACATTAAGCTTCAGAAAGGGGGAGACCTGGTCTGTCTTGTTCTCGTTCTGTCTTGACCTGGTTCTCCTGACATGATCCCTTCGTGCCCTCATAGAGCTTGCTGTGTGTGTGTGTGTGTGTGTGTGTGTGTGTGTGTGTGAGAGAGAGAGAGAGAGAGAGAGAGAGAGAGAGTCCAGGCAATGTCATGTAGCAGGATTTGTAATTGGGGCAGAACTTGTTTCTTTGAAGAAATGAATGTGGCTTAGTTGGGCCCCTGTGATTTAGAAAGTGGCTGGTGGGGTCAGTTCATTTCTTCAAGGACTTTGGGCGCTTGGGAAGGTGTGGAAAGTGGATTGGAGGGGACATTTCCATCCCAGAGGTGGGGAGAGCTTGGGGAAGCAGAGTTGACCAAGGTTGGGTGCATTTCGGAGACACTTAGAAAACCTAAAATAGCATTTCGGGACTTCCCTGGTGGCGCAGTGGTTAAGAATCTGCCTGCCAATGCAGGGGACAGGGGATCGCGCCCTGGTCTGGGGAGATCCCACATGCCTCGGAGCAACTAAGCCCGTGTGCCACAACTACTGAGCCTGCGAGCCACAACTACTGAGCCCACGTGCCACACTACTGATGTCCACGCACCTAGAGCACGTGCTCCTGCAACAAGAGAAGCCACCGCAATGAGAAGCCCGTGCACCGCAATGAAGAGTAGCCCCTGCTCGCCACTTTCTCTACCCAATGCAGCCATAAATAAATAAATTTATAAAAAAATAAAAATAAAATAGCATTTCCCTCCCATCATGATCCAGACATAGCACTAAGTGTCAAGACACTCTGGGTTGGCCTCACTGCCGCCCTGCCTCTCCCTGAACCATCAGGGGTACCAGCTGATCCCGGAAGTCCGTGGGTGCAGAGCATGTTCACAGGAGAATTGTTCCCCACTCCGCTCCCCACGAGTGGGTAAGAAGCCACAGCAGGCTTTTGTGCAGTGCCCTGGCCCAGCAGAGGGGCTACACATTCCCGCAGGGCCAGAGAGGCCAGACGTTCCCCTGGCATGACCTCACGAGGAGGACACCAGGTCCCAGCCAGGCAAAGGGAGGCTGGCTTCCTTCCTCTTCCTTCCTTCCTTCCTTCCTTCCCTCCTTCAGCAAATATTGGCTGGGTGTCTATGGTGTCCCAGGTGTGCTACGAGGCCGCTGGGGAATCCAGTGGGGAAGGAAACAGACCTAGAGACAGAGGCATTGACTATAAACAAATAAACACAGACATGGTACCCTACTCCAAATCACAATCTGGTAGGGCTATAAACCATCCAGAAGATGGCTTACCCTCTTAAAAAACTGTGGTAAAATATACATAACGCAAAATTAACCATTTTTAGGGGTACAGTTCAGTGGCATTAAGTGCATTCACATTGTTGTGCAACCATCACCGCCATCCATCACCACAACTTTTTCATCCTCCCGTACTGAAACTCTGTCCCCATTAAACAGTAACTCCCTGTTCTCTCCCTCCCCCAGTCCCTGGCAACCACCATTCTACTTTCTGTCTCGATGAATTTGACGACTCTAGGGACCTCATATAAGTGGAATCATACAGTATTTGTCCTTTTGTGTCTGGCTTCTTTCACTGAGTATTATGTTTTCGAGGTTCATCCACGTTGTAGCGTGTGTCAGTATGTCATTCCTTTTTATGGCTGCATAATATTCCGCTACATGGCTGGACCGTATTTTGTTTTTCCATTCATTTGTCAATGGATATTTGGGTGGTTTCCACTTTTTTGGCTACTGTGAATAATGCTGCTGTGAACATGGGTGTACAAATATCAATTCAAGAACCTGTTGGTTTACCCTTGTCCATTAAAAAAAAGAAATCTATGTGGTGACTGGCACTGTGCTAAATGCCTCACACACCTTATCTCCCTTTAATCTTTTCAACAACCCTTACAGAGTCGGTATCATTGTCATCATCATCATCCTTTTCTTTCTGAGGAAACTGAGTCTCAGAGAAGCTAAGTTGAGGTCACCCCACTGGCAGGTGGCAGAGGCAGTGTCTAAACCCCATGCGTTGCGTTGTCTCTGCCATTTCATCATATCCCTTGCCCCCTGGGTCCTTCTGACTCTTTTGTCTCCATCGTTTTGTCTCCTGAGCTGCCTTTGGCTAGAATAGCAGCAGGTTTCTCAGCTCCAGGGCCATCTGGGTACACCTGTTTCTATAGATTGTATACAGCAGTCGTTTCAAAATGTTCCAGTGATGTTGCCCTGGTTCACCCATGTCTGCTTGCCTTCATCAGCGGGGATGTCACTACTGCCATCGGGTGTCTGATGGCTCCTTCAGCAACTCTGAGCAACTCTGCCAAGAGCTGGGGGATCCACACAATGAAATATTATTCAGCCGTGAAAAGGAATAAAGCACCGACACGGACTACAACACGGATGAACCTCAGAAACATAATGCTCAGTGAAAGAAGCCAGACACAAAAGGCCACGTATTGTATGATTCCATTTGCATGAAACGTCCAGAAAAGGCAAATCCATAGAGACAGAAAGTGGATTAGTGGATGCCTAGGGCTGGGGTGGGGGGAAAGGGCAGTGACTGTGATGGGTGTGGGGTTTCTGTGGGGTGATGAGACGTTTTGGTATTAGAGAGTGGTGATGGTTGCAAAACTTTGTGAATGTTCTAAAATCCACTGAACTGTACATTTTTATTTTTATTTTTTTAATTAATTAATTAATTAATTTTGGCTGCGCCAGGTCTTAGTTGAGGCACGCAGGATCTTTGTTGCGGCATGTGGAATCTTTAGTTGTGGCATGCGGTCTCTTAGGTGCAGGTGCAGTGTGTGGGATCTAGTTCCCGGACCAGGATGGAACCTGGGCCCTCTGCATTGGGAGCGCAGAGTCTTACCCACTGGACCACCAAGAAAGTCCCTGAACTGTACACTTTTTAAGAGTGCATTTTATGGTATGAGAATTATATCGCAATTTAAAAAAACAGTTGGGGGAGCTGAGAGGATTGATACGTCTGTTCTGGGGTCTCCCAGGCTTGCGGGGGAAGCTGGGGGTGGACAAGAAAGTCCCCTGAGGAGTGTGACAGGGAGGGTACACTTTGTGCAATGGTCACGGTTGTCAGTGCCAAATCCAGCCTGCAGCACGGAAAGAGAAGGTGAAGTGTTGGACTAGAATATGTTGGTGTGGTTTGGATATTCTTTTCCCACTTTTGGCGGAAGGTTTGGGGTAAGCAGCATTCCAGCTTCCTTTGAATTTGCATGAGGAAGAGCAGGAAGGAAGGAGGGAGGGGAGGGGAGGAGGGAGCAGCTGTCAAGTGATTAGCAGAAATAGCTTTTCTGTACTTTATAGAATCTCACTCTTTTTTAAAATTTAAATTTATTGAACAAATGCTTATGTAGAACGAACCATGTGCCAGGCACTGTTCTCAGCACTTAACCAAAACAGGTTCCTTTATTCCCCTGATGGCTCAGTAAGGGAGCTACTTTTCTCATTCTCCTTTTAACAAATGAAGGAAGGAGGGAACTGAGAGCTTGATGACTTGTTCAAGGCTACAGAGCTGGTAGTAAGCAGAGTAGAGATTCGAACCCAAGCCCCAGAGTCCACAACCTTCATGGCTAAGCTACACTGTCCTTCACTCCTTTATCATGTACTGTCTATTGAGTGTCGACTGCATGCTAGGTATTTTGCTAAGCACTAGGGATTCAGGGCTGATGACTTTTTACTTCAGCAGTTGTGACACGGGAAAGAAGGAAAGAGGCACAACTGAGCACTCATTGGGAGGTTTCATGATTACTTCCCTTTATAGAGTAATCATGTTATAGACTAATCGTGTTCTCGGGGAGAAACAGGAAGTACTGTGCTCAAGGTTACCCAGCCTGGAAATGGGCAAGTCTGGCTAGGAATCTAGGCTCCCCTTTCCACATGGTTAGTGTGTTGATGTGGATTTTTGCAGGATGGGCAGCTCGTAGGAGACTTTCAATAGAAGTTTCCACTGGCCTCTGCCTGCCCCAGCCCTGTCCCTGCCTGGGCAGGTTCTGGGCCTTGGACCAGCTCCCTTTCTGAGCTGGCATGCGTGGGTGTCCCTCTCCAATCACTTGGCGGAAGGGCTGAAACCAAATCCTTCTGCTACCCTGTGTCCCCGAGGAGGCCACAGCATGTGTTTGTCCAGCTGGGAGAAGCTCAGGCCTCATTTGTGGGGATAGCAGTCAGCGTCTGAGGCTCTCAAGTAGGGATAAAACTATCTGTGTGAGCTGGTTTCCAACACAGGGAGGGTCCTGTGAACTACCTGATCCTGTAAGACCCTGTCACCTGCCAAAGGCAAAGGGCCCCTGATCTGAGGGTTTTGGGCCAGCAGGATTCAGGATTTCCAAAACACTGACATTTGTGATGTAGCCAATGTCCACTGAGAGGCAGGACTGGGAGGTTCGGGGTTGGGGGCTGGGTCAGATGGGCCTGCGATCCAACCCCACCACTTACTGGCCCTGTGATGCCAGAGGCAAGTCACTCTGCCTTCTCGAGCCTCAACTTGCTCATCTGTAAAATGGGGAAATACTAGTTTCCATCCCAACGGGATGTCATGAGGACAAAATGGTGCAGTCAGCCCTCTGTAAATGTCACCATAACAACGGTGTCCAACACCAGCCCTCACAACCCCAGGGAATCTCTGGCTGACAGCCTCTGACCCTGGAGAATTAGCACTGGGGTAGACTCCTTATTTTGGGGCCCCCTGCCTTCCAGATGGAGCCTGGGCTCTGGGGTCCCCACAGTGCTTGGGGTGGCACCATTGTTGAAACAGCAGTGCCTTCCCTCACACAGTCAGGGAAAGCTGTGTCCAAGAGCCCGTCTGCTGCTGATCAGCTCCGCCGTTATCTGGGGGTGCCAGACGGGATTCTTCCAACAAGAGGTTTGTAACAACAGGAAGTTGGTGAAGTTCGGTTGGCTGTGTGCACTGCACTAACGGCCTGTCATTTCTCTCCCTGGACCCCTTTCTTGGGGCTTTTTGGGCCATTGGCAAGTTTGCATTCTTTCTTTCCTTGCCCGTCGGCTTTTCCTTGTTAGCCCTAGTTAGCCCAAGAACTGAGATGGGCACATGTCTGAGTTCAGTGCCGCAAAAAAAAAAAACATAGCCCAGGCCTTGGGTATGCCATGTGCAAGCACGTATATGGTTAGAAGGTGCCATAAGTGCTGCCAAGAAAATGAACAGGACAGAGAACAGTACAGGAGGCAGCGTTGCAGGGATGAAGGTAGGGGAGGAGGTCCCAGGAAGGGGGGCTGGCACAGATGAGTCCCTGAAGCCAGAACATCTCTTGAGCCTTCAATCCAGGTCTCCTACCCTCTGGAAGCCCCTGTGACTCAAACCTCTCTCCCCCTTGGATGTCAGGTGGATTGATTAGTGTTCCAAGAAGAGGGAGCAGCAAGTGCAAAGGCCCTGTGGCAGGAACAAGCTTGGTGGGTATATTTGTTTCCTGTGGCTGACATAACAAAGTACCACAAACTGGGTGGCTTAAATAGCAGACATTTTTTACCTCATAGTCCTGGAGGCTGGAAGCCTGAGATCAAGGTGTCGGCAGAGCTGGTTCCTATTGAGGGCTGCGAGGGAGAATCTGTTCCATGCCTCTCCCCTAGCTTCTGGTGTGGCTGGAAATCTTTGGTGTTCCTTGGCTTCACCCCAACCTGTGCCTTCATCTTCACATGGCATTCTCTCTGTCTGTGTGTTTGTGTCCAAATTTCCCTGTTTTAAAAGGATGCCAGTCCTATTGGATTAGGGGCCTCCCCCCTACTCCAATACGACTTCATCTTAATTAATTACATCCACAACAAACCTATTTCCAAATAAGGTCACATCTTGAGGTACTGGGGGGGGTTAGGATTTCAACCTATGAATTTTGTTAGGGGTGGATGACACACAATTCAACCTATGACAGCATGTTCCAAAAACAGCAAGGCTGGAGCAGAGAAAAGGAGGCTGCAGTGGGAGGTGGGATGGTGGAACAGAGTAAGGAGTGTAAGAGTAAGAGTGGGATTTGTTCCGGGCATCTAGGCCTGTTCTGAGTATGTCATTCCATTTGGGGAGCAGGAGAGAGACTGCAGAACAGAGGAATTGGAGATGCTCAGGGGCAGTGTGGCCACTGCTTGGCAGGAGTTGAAGGACTGAGGGTAGAGAAATCAAGACCACATGGCCCCGGGGGAAAATGTCTGGGCTGTTTCCAAGCTGCTGAGCAAGGGGTTCCTGAGGGAGCAGGGGCTGGGCTGGCTTGGGATTTAAATCCGTTCACCATATTGCACTGTGTGACATTGGATAAGTTACTTAGTGTCTCTGGGCTCCAGTTTCCTCATTTGTCAAATGAGGGCACCATTCAGAGGATTAAATGGAAGAAGGCACACAGCTGGAGGAGCAGAGTCGAGGCCTCACTGTGTGCCAACTGCTCTGAGACGTGGTCTAGTGACATCCTTACCACCAGCCCATTTTATAGATGTTGAGATGGAGGCTCAGAGAGGGCAAGCGACTTGCCTAAGGTCATGCAGTGAGAAGGTAGCAGGAACTCAAACTGAGCCTGACCAGTTCTGACACATGCACCCTTTTCCCTCCATAAACTTTCAAAAAAAGGTCAGCATCCCTCTGCCCATCACGGAGGTGGGGCAGAGCCCAGCTCCTCTGGCTCTCCCTCTGCTCAGAAGAGGCTGGGAGGGTGTTGTTTGCAGTTCTTGCAAATGTGCACTGTGCCACCATTTGAGTCCTGTTGCCTGGAAAATAAAAACCCTGGGTGCCTACTATGTTCCAGGCTCTGCCTGAGATACTCAACCTGGTATATACCCATTTTCCAGATGATGAAATGGCTAAGAGAAAAGAAGGGACTTGCTTCTCCTGGAGGTGGAGCTGGGCTTCATGCCAGGCGCCTGACCCCACCCCAAGCTCTGCTTACTTTGCTATGCAGCTCCTTCCTCAGTGGAGAAATGCCTTCCTCTGAAAGAGGGCTCAAGGTGGCCTGAGATGTGTAGGGGAGACACAGTTCTCAGGGGGCCTCCCTTGCCAGCCCTGAGGCTAGACCCCCAGGAGTGCCATTGTGCATTCTCCCCTGAGGAGAGTTATTCTAACCCTGGGGTGTTTGTACAAAGCAACCAGCCTCTACACATGGAGGCAGCCCTGTCCTCCTGACCCTGGCGGACGATGTGCTGGGCTGGCCTCGCGGGACCTTGAGTGACACCAAGAGCACCAAGCATCTCTTCCTTGTCCCTCCTGCGCCTCTGCCCTTCTGAGCTGGGTGGTCCCGCCTCCCTGCCAGGAGCCAGGAGGGAAGGGAAGGAGGTGTGTGTCCTCAGATGCCGGCACTATTTTTGGAGCTCACTTTGATCCTTGCTTCTGGGACACGTGGCTGTGACAGGCTCTTGGAGCAAACCCTGCTTGAATACAGTCAGCCACGGATGCTGGTATGCCCCCCGGCGGCTCTGACCCTGGCTCTTCTGGAATTGAGCTCTCATCCTCCAATCTGGATGCTTTTTCTTTCTTTTACTTGCCTAACTGCCCTGGCTAGAACCTCCAGGACAATGTTGCATGGAAGCAGCCAGAGCAGACATCCCTGCCTAGTTCCTGATCGTAGGGGGAAAGTGTCAGTCTTTCACCATTGAGTATGATGTTAGCTGGGGTTTTTGTAGGTGCCCTTTGTCAGGCTGAGGAAGCTCCCTTCTATTCCGAGTTTGTTGAGTGTTGTTTTTTATTGTTTTAATCATGAAGGGGTGTTGGTTTTGTCGATTGCTTTTTTCTAAAAGATATCTTCTTTTAAAATGCTCCAAGCCATATTTAAAATAGATAACCAACAAGGACCTACGGTATAGCACAGGGAACTCTGCTCAATATTCTGTGATAACCTAAATGGGAAAAGAATTTGAAAAAGAATAGATACATGTATATGTATAACTGAACCACTTTGCTGTACACCTGAAACTAACACAGCTTTGTTAATCAACTATACTCCAATATAAAATAAAAAATAAAAGACAAACATAAATAAATAAAATGCCCCAAGCTAGCCCACTCTACCTTCCCAGGGCAAAAACTCAAACGTAGAGTCAAAACGTGATTTGCCAAGTCATAGCTCAGGCACTCCTGTGTCACTGCTCTATAATAGATGTTAAGACGGTGGTCTTGGTAATACAGGCAGTGGTCACTGCTCTTTGCACAGGCCAGGACTCTCTTCTCTTCTCTGGGTACCCCCTCTTGGAATTGAGACAACAGCCCAGTGAGGGCTGGAGGGAGAAAGGTTGTGCTCTGGCTGCCCCCAGCCCCCTTGGCGCTCACCCCCGCCCCTCTGTCCCCAGGCCTATGAGAAGCGCTTCCCCACCTGCCCGCAGATCCCGGTCTTCCTGGGCAGCGAGGTCCTACGCGAGTCCCGCAGCGCTGATGGGGCGGTGCACTTGGTGGAGCGGAGCTGCCGCCTGCGGGTGGAAGCCCCGCGGCTGTTGCGGAAGGTGGGCGCGGAGGGGGTCCTGGAGAACCAGGGACCCCGCGGAGGAGGGGACCGGACGGGTGGTAGGGGATGGCGGGCGGGGAACCTGGGACCAGGGTGTGGGTTCAGGCGTTGGAGTGAGTGTGTATTGGTACCCGGAGGGCGTTCTGGGCTGGGGGCCTCCCGTGTCCAGGAGAGACGAGGGCCGGGAGGCTGGGCTGAGACTGTAGGAGGACCAGAGACAAGAGGGAGTCCCGGGGTCCGGGAAGTCGGGGGAAGGGGGAAAAGTCGGGGATCCGGGCTCTGGCTGGTGGGCAGGTGCGGGGCAGGGGACTGGGGGTCCCGGGGTCCGAGGGTGACAGGCGCCAACACTCTGGGTTCGCGCCCCCAGCCGCCACCTCACGTCCAGCACGCACGTCCCTGCTGCCCTGTCCCTGCAGATTGCAGGCGTCGAGCACGTGGTCTTCGTGCAAAGAAACATCTTGAACTGGAAGGAGAGGACTCTCCTCATTGAAGCGCACAACGAGACCTTCGCCAGCCGCGTGGTGGTCAAGGAGAACTGCAGCTACACGGTGAGCAGCGGGCTGGAAGCCCCGATATATATGTATTAGCTTAAGCAGTCTCAAAAACTGCTTGGGACATACTTACTAAAATATTATTCGTGTTTATCTGAAATTCAAGTGTGACTGGGCATCTTGTATTTTATTGGCTAAATACAAGACCCTGCCTCCCCACCCCCTTAATGAAACTGTGCCTCAGTTTCTTCACCTGTAAGATGGGGTTAATGATTGTACCTACCACATAGGTTGTGGTGAGGATTAAATGAAGTAAAATATCTGAACCCCTTAGAGCAGTGCCTGGCACATACTAAGTCCTGTATACGTGTTAACTTTTTTTTTTTTTGCGGTATTTGGGCCTCTCACTGTTGTGGCCTCTCCCGTTGTGGAGCACAGGCTCCGGACGCGCAGGCTCAGCGGCCATGGCTCACGGGCCCAGCCGCTCTGCAGCATGTGGGATCTTCCCGGACCGGGGCACAAACCTGTGTCCCCTGCATCGGCAGGCGGACTCTCAACCACTGCGTCACTAGGGAAGCCCACGTGTTTAACTTTTTATAAAATTTTTTATTGGAGTTGATTTACAATGTTGTGTTAGTTTCAGGTGTACAGCAAAGTGAATCCGTTATACATATATCCACTCTTTTTTTTTTTAGACTCTTTCCCATATAGGCCATTACAGAGTAATGAGTAGAGTTCATGTTAACTTTTAATGTAATTAATGATAATTATTATTCTCCAGTACATACTGATTGAGCGCCTACTATATGCCAGGCAACCTGACAAGTCCTGGGCACCCAGCAGTGGACCAATCTGCCTGACCATTGCCTTCACGGGACTTCCATTCCAGTGGGAGACACAGATGAGAAAAAAAAATCAATATATACTTACAACTTTGTCACAGTACTAAGAAGGGATCCAGAGTTACAGAAAATAAGAGGAGGTGACAGTGTCTTAGGTAACAGTGTCCTCCAGGCCTCTCGGAGGACATGCCGCTGAAGCTGAGATCGGAAGGATGAGAGGGCTGGGAAGAGAGTTCTGGAGGAGGAAACAGCATGTGTGAAGACCCTGAGGTGGATGAGGGAGGTCTGAGAATGGGGGCTGCAGGGGCCGAGTACTGCTGGCCTCGGGGCTGCAGTGAGGAGTTTGGAGGCATTTGCTGGGATGAACCCAGCTCTGCCACTTTCTTGCTGAGTGACACTGGGCAATTGCTTCCCCTCCCCGGGCCACCCTTCCATATCTGTAAAATGGGGACAGCAGCAGAACCCGCCTCACTGGGCACTGGGAGAAGCAAATGAGGTAATGTAGGTAAAGCCCCTTAGCTGATGCTACATCCCAGATGGTTAGCTCAAGGTGGTAACTCCAGGGTAAAAAATGTGGCCCATTACAGGTTTTTTTTTTTTTTTTTTAATTGGTTGTGCCGCATGGCTTGCGGGATCTTAGTTCCCTGAACAGGGATCAAACCTGCGCCCCCCGCAGTGGAAGCATGGAGTTCTAACCACTGGACCGCCAGGGAAGTCCCCTGGGTGTTTTTGATGTGTCTTTGCCCAGCCTCCTGTTTGGGAGACCTTGCCTCATTCACCTGTCTGGTCCCTAGACACTTTGTGTGGTGCCTCGTATACAGCAGGCATCCAGTAAATTCTCACCGCTTTTTCCTTCCACATTTTCAGCTCCTGTTGGAGCCTCCTGGAAACTGAGTCCAGGATGTTTACCTCTGGGGAGGTGTTGGTGGTAGTTTTTTATGTCACTTTTAGTGTAGTGTTTCTTAGAGTGAGTTCTGCCAACAGCTGGTGAGCAGTATCACCAAGGCTGCTTGTAAATACAGATTCTAAGGCCCTACCTTGGACCTGTTCAGCCCAGGCATCTGCATATTTAACAGATGCCCTGCTAATGCTTCTGCCCACGGAAGTTTGAGAGGCACTAAGGCTGGGTCTGCACAGTAGCTCTGTCCATGAAATTTGTCTTTGCTTACATATATATGCATATTTATTTATAATAAAGATATGATATATAAATACATATTTTTTAAATATAAAATATAGTATTTATGTATAATTTATTTATAATGGTATATTAAATATGTTATTTAAATATATTACTACGTATGTACAGTTTTTAAGGGACGGGAACATTGGTCTCACTTTCTTTTGGTCCCTCCTGAGAGGGCTCTCTGTTCTCTAAGGCTTTAGACCTTGCATTGTTCTGGGCAGGGCCCTTTGGTACTGCTGCTGCCCTTGGGTGTTGCCAGGCTGTGATGTGCTGTCCACTGCATGCTCTAGCTGGTCCAGGTCTCCAAGAGAGCCCCCTGGGGAGGGCACGGCGTCTCCCACACTGAGACCATGTCACTGCCCCTGCCTGGCTTTCAGGTCCACCCTGAGAATGAAGACTGGACATGCTTTGAGCAGTCTGCCTCGCTCGACATCCGGTCCTTCTTTGGCTTTGAAAGTGCCTTGGAGAAGATCGCCATGAAGCAGTACACAGCCAACGTCAAGAGGGTAAGAGACGGGTTCCATAGGTCCTGCAGAGGAAGGTGCACAGACCTCAGAGCCTGCGGATCCCGATCTGCCACCCCAAGACCCTTAACCTTCCTCAGCCTCGGTCTCCTCATCCGTAGAATGGGTATTCTAATCAAAGTCATATCACATGAGATAATGGATGGAAAGCACCCGGTCCATAATGGGGGCACCATAGTCATTGTCCTAAAGCTCCTAGGCTTGGGCAGTAAACTCTCTGGACAGAGGGACATTGTGCACTGCTTGGTTTAAAGATCTCAGACCCATCACTGAGTGGAGGCCTGTTAGTGTAGTGAAACAGGTGAACTTCATTTTAATAATATATTTTATCCACGTGTTATCAATATAAAACTTATTTGTGCGCTATTTTACATTCCTCGTTTGGTACTATGTCTTGGAAATCCGGTGTGTATTTAACACTCCCAGCACATGTCCCTTTGGACTGGCTGAATTTCAGCTGCTCAGTAGCCACATGTCAGGCTGGCTGGGGCCGGAGCCAAGAGGGGGCGACTCCCAGGCTGAACTCCGAGGTACTGATGTGTCTCTCTGACCTCCAGGGGAAGGAGGTGATCGAGCATTACCTGAACGAGCTCATCTCCCAGGGCACCTCTCACATTCCCCGGTGGACACCTGCCCCGGTCCCAGAGGAGGACACCCACTCCCAGGCTGGGCTGAGGGATCCTGGCTCCCTGGAGGTCTGCGGGCCTGGTAGCGCCCAGGGCCCTGCTCCCGAGATGGTCAGTACTGATGGTAGGTCTCAGCCAGCCAGCCAATTCTGTTCTGGGGTCTGCAGCGTGTTTGCTCACTCTTGGGGGGAGGAGGTGGGGGTGGGGAGAGTTACCAAGGGTCCCCTTGGTGTTGGGACTCAGCTTCCTCCCTCTCCTGGCTGCTTTGCCTTCTCTGTGCTCGAGCCCAAGAGGCAGAACTGACTTATTTCTAGATCAGGAATTGATTGATCTGGTACCTCAGGGCTGCCGTTTCCTCTGTTTTATTAATATTCTATATTAAATGAGTAATGCATGATCGTGGTAGAAAAAAATTGAAACTGCTCAGAAGATGTGAAGTAGGAAGTAAGACTCCTTTCCTCTCACTGGAGGCAACTACAGTTTTTCCTGAAATTATCTAGGCATATATACGTACATAATACGCACACACACGTGTATACACTCATACACACATGTGTAACCTACACTGAACAAATGAGAGCATATATACATTCCATTCGGTATTTTGCTTTTTTTTCACTTACTAATGTTGCTTGAACAGCTTTTTGTATCAGTGCATGTGTATTGGCACTTTGCAGTATTTTGTGGTGTGGCTGCACCATTATTTATTTATTAATAAAGATTGATTATTTATTATTTTAGGTTTTTTTTAGCTAGTCTCCTATTGATGGACATGTATTGTTTCCATTCTTTTTTAAAATGCAAATAATGTGGTACCTCTTTTACTTAAGGTTTTAAAAAATATTTTCATGAGCATATATATATAGCATATAATTTTGAGTTGATTTGCTGAGTCAAATGTTATATGCAACTAAAATTTTGGTAGATTTATCAATTAGGCCTGCAAAGAGGTATAGTAGTTAATGTTCCCACCAAAAATATGTAGCTGCATCTATTCCGGACTTTACCCCAGCTACCTCGAGACTATTAGTAAATGTTTTAAACTTCTGAAGGGCAAAGAGCGACCAATGGTAGATTAGTGGCCATTTATTTCTTTATGAGTGAGGTCGTTTTATTTTTTCATGTTTGGTTTTTTCTTTTCTTTCTTTCTTTCTTTTTTTTTTTCTGTGAATTCCTGTTCTTGTCCTATGTCCATTCTCCTGTTTTTCCATCAATTTCTTATTGCCTTGTAAGAGCTCTTTGCATATTAAGGCAATTAGCCCTTTGTCATATTTCAGACTCTCATCGACATGGAAAATGTTCACAATATAGTGTTAAAGGAAAAAACCTAGGACACACAATTGCACATGCCCCATGAATCCAGTTTTAACCATGTGCATTAATGCCCACAATGACTGTTTTCTCTTTGGGGCCACTGAAGTATAAGCGCTTGCCTGACACAGAGATATGCCACAAAAATACATCTGGGGCTGTGTTTAGGGAGAACAAAATTCATTTGTTCAACAAATATTTATTCTTCACCAACTGTGTGCACTAGATGGCTGCTGTTGTGCGTGTGCTTTTAAGATATTAAATTTTTTTTTTTTTTTTTACTGCACTTCTGCCCTTTTCTGTGCGCACACTCTGTGTGTCGTGCCCTGTGCCCTCCCTATTTTGCACTAGGCCTTCCCTTCCCTTTCTGTCTGTGCTGTCCACCAGCAGAGCCAGTACTCAGGATGGCTGGAGGGAGGCAGGACCATGCCCCTTCCACCCTGCTCTGTGTCACTGAGCCTTTGTGCTCAGAAGGAGAAAGGGGCCTCACATCTGCCTGGAGGCCGGAAGGAAGCTGGCGTCTACTGCCTCCCTCGTGTTTCCTCCCTCATCCCCTCCTTGCCCCCTCCCTGTCTTCAGCATCTCTGCTTCTGACCACTCTGAGGTGTTGCAGGGGCTGGGTGGTCCCTCCACAGCATTCCTCCTGACTCTGTTTACCCAGGTGGCTACTGGTGCAGTTGCCATGACCACCAGCCCTGGGCTTTTTTTGTTTTGGAGGGAAACGCTGGGTCCTGCTGCTGGATGTGTAGACATTCTGTTTGTTTTCTTATTGTGCCCTCTGCACACAAAGAACAGTCTATGCCCATGAAGGCTGCTCTTTGTGGACCATCTGCACCCAGGGCTGAGATGCTAAGATGCTGAGATGCCTCACCATGCCAGCATCCGCCACCACAGCAGTTCAGAGTGGGCAACAAGACCTCAGCTCCGAGTCCCGCCTCTAAATGCCGGCACATGCTGACCTCAAACAGCCCAATTGTGCGAGACAGGATTGAACAGTGGGCATGATCCATGCAGCTCCCAGGCTGTATTTTGGGGTCAGGGCTTTGTCTACCCAAAACCTCGAACCCCACAATGGGGCTGGGAGGTGGGAAGGCAAAAAGGACTGGTACTTATCCGCTGCCTCCTTTATGCTGGGCACACCACAGGCATTTACCTGTTTGAGTTATGGAACCTCTCTTGGCCTCAGTTTTGTCTTCTCTAAAGTGGGAACGATAGTGACACTCGCCTCCCAGGGCTATTGGGAGCTGGCTCAGATGATGCATGTCAGTAGACATGAGCTCATGTTGTCAGTAATCTTCAGAGGGTGGGGCAGCTCCAGAGGGTGGGAATTTTTTTGTTAATTGGAGTATAGTTGATTTACAATGATTTTTTTTTAACAACAAAAAATGATTTATTTGCAACACAGCCCAGTCCCCATCATTTCAATACAGCACAGGAGTAGGAAAGAGTCACACTGCAATCATCACACTGCCAAGCTGCTGAGGGATCCTGGCTCCCTGGCTTCAGTTATACACATATGTATTCTTTTTTTAATATTCTTTTCCATTATGGTTTATCCTAGGAGGCTGGATATATTTCCCTGTGCTGTACAGTAGGACCTTGTTGTTTATCCATTCTAAATGTAATAGTTTGCATCTACCAACCCCAAATTCCCAGTCTATCCCTCTTCCTTTCCCCCTCCCCCTGGCAACCACAAGTCTTTTCTCTATGTCTGTGAGTCTGTTTCTGTTTTGTAGATAGGTTCATTTGGGTCATATTTTAGATTCCACATATAAGTGATATCATATGGTATTTTTCTTTCTCTTTCTGACTCACTTCACTTAGTAAGATAATCTCTAGCTGCATCCATGCTGCTGCAAATGGCATTATTTTGTTCTTTTTTACGGCTGAGTAATATTCCATTGTATATATATACCACATCTTCTTTATCCAACCATCTATTGATGGACATTTAGGTTGTTTCCATGTCTTGGCTATTGTGAATAGTGCTGCTGTGAACATAGGGGTGCATGTATCTTTTTGAATTACAGTTTTGACTGGGTATATGCCCAGGAGTGGGATTGCTGGATCACATGGTAACTCTATTTTTAGTTTCCTGAGGAACCTCCATACTGTTTTCCATAGTGGCTATATCAACTTACATTCCCAGAGGGTAGGAATTATCTTGATTTCTGAGGGTCAAAGGGACACATCACTCAGCACAGTGAGATCCAGGCTTGCCCCAGCATGAGTTTTTAGAATCACCTTGGAAATGGGTTGGGAACACTAGAAGATCTGAAGACCAGTGGCTAACTGGTGAAAGGGTCACCGTGCGCTTGGAACTACGTTTAGGATTCAAGGTAGCCAGTAAGGCAAGGGTTTCAGAAAGGGTAGACCATGCAGCATCTCCTGCTGTCCTGAACCCCCTTTTCTCCTCCAGGGGACAAGCTGGATGCAGACTACATTGAGAGGTGCCTGGGCCATCTCACACCCATGCAGGAGAGCTGCCTGATCCAGCTGCGGCATTGGTTGCAGGAGACCCACAAAGGCAAGGTGGGTCAGGGCTGGGGCTGTAGCGACTCAGCCTCAGGCATGGGGGGAGGAAGGGCCAGGTAAGTAAGTCTGTGTAATTAGCAATGCTGGACACTTCTATTTGGCCTTCTCTTGTTATATCTTGTCTCATGCATTCTGTACGTAGCACTGATAGCATGGTTTCCCATCCTTGGCATAGTTGACATTTGAGGACGGACAGTTCTTTATGGGGGGCCGTCCTGTGCACCATAGGGCATCGGGCAGTGTCCCTGGACCCCACCCATGAGAGGTCAGGAGCTCTTCTTCCCCAGCTGTTACAACCAAAAGTGGCTCTAGACATCGCCAATGTCCCCTGGGGAGCACAGTCATAGCACAGTCACCACACAGTCACTGTGTTCACAAAACCTTGCATACTGTTCTTTTCTAAGAGATTTAATGATTTGTGAGGGTTGATTTTTGACTGCACCTGGGCTTTGCCTTTAGACTCTAAGCCCCACTCATGAGTGTCCACCATGCCTGTAGGTCTCAATCACGGGCCTGACCTTCAGCTCTGTTGAATAAGAGCTTCCAGCCTAGTCGTGAGTTGCTTGCCCTTCCTCCCCTCCCTCCACCGGTGGGCAGACAAGGGAGTTACTTTAGTGTTGGGCTGGGATGTAACCTGTTTGCCTGTTTCCTCATCTGTAAAATGGGTACAATGTGAGCACACCCCCTGCCCCCGGAGTGAATTACAAGGGACAATCCACTCCATGTCTGGCTCAGCACAGCACTCAGGAAAGTGCACTTTTTATGGGGGCTGGCTTTCCCTTGACTGTTGATACTTGCCTGAGGGAAGGAAGGAGAGTGGTGGGCTTTAGCTTGTCACCTCTGCATGTTAGTTAGAGTCTGGGTTATATGTGTTAGGAATACAGCTTGAATCAACTAGAGAAAAAAAGCGGGGGTAGGGGTTTAATTGGCTCATGTAACGAACTGTTAAGTGGGGTGTGTTAGTTTTCTGGGGCTGCTGAAACAAAATACCACAGACTGTGTGTCTCAAAGCAACAGAAAGTTATTCTCACAGTTCTGAAGGCCAGATGTCTGAAATCAACGTGTCAACAGGGTTGGTTCCTTCTGGAGGCTGGGTGGTTGGGGGAATCCGTTCCATGCCTCTCTCCTGGCTTCTGATGGCTGCCAGCAGTCCTTGGTGTGTAGATGCGTCACTTCCAGTCTCTGCCTTTGTCTTCACGTGGCCTTCTCCCCTTTTTACATTCTGTGTCTGTATCCGAATTTCCTTCTTATAATAAGGACAGCAGACATTGGAGTAGGGCACCCCCTAATAGAGTACGACCTCATCTTAACTAATTACTTCTACAAAGAGCCTATCTCCAAATAAAGTCACACTCCGAGGTTCTGGGTGGACATGGTCTTGGTGGGACACCATTCAGCTGACCACGCAGCCTGTCTCAGGGATGTCCCGAACCAGGACTTTCTTTTTTTTTAATATTTATTTATGTATTTGGCTGCAGCATGCAGGATCTTGTTAGTTGTGGCACGCGGGATCCTTGGTATGTGGGATCTATTTCCCGGACTAGGGATCGAACCCGGGCCCCCTGCATTGGGAGTGCGGAGTCTTAGCCACTTGACCACCAGGGAAGTCCCATGAAACCAGGACTTAAATGCTGTCGAGACCGCTTGGTTCTTGTATCCGTTTATGTCTGCTTCATCCCCTCAGACATGCTTCCTTGTTGAGCTTGGATCTGTGGCTGCTTACAGCTTTTTTTTTTTTTTGCGGTACGCAGGCCTCTCACTGTTGTGGCCTCTCCTGTTGCGGAGCACAGGCTCCGGACGCGCAGGCTCAGCGGCCATGGCTCACGGGCCCAGCCGCTCCACGGCATGTGGGATCTTCCCGGACCGGGGCACGAACCCGTGTCCCCTGCATCGGCAGGCGGACTCTCAACCACTGTGCCACCAGGGAAGCCCTGCTTACAGCTTTGAGTCTCCCCTTTGCCTTGGTAGAAAAAGGGATTCATGCCCCTTTCTTCAGATTTAAAATTGTCTAAATGCTCTGATTGGCCTGGCATGGATTTTGTCCACCGGAGGCCGTAGGAGTGGGGTCCTGTGATTGGCAACGCTAACTAAAACCACCGTTGGTGTTGGGAAGGGGGCAGGAAAAGCAGTTCCCCAAGAGAAAAGAGATGTCACCGCCAGCACAGGAGGGGAAGTTAGGAAGCCCAAACTCAGACATTCACTGCAGTCCACCCTTGGCTGCTTCGTGGTTGAGTTTAACGTGTTTGTCAGATAAGACAGGAGACTCATTTTCCAGTTTCACCGCCAGGCTTAGGGAATTCCACGCTAAAGGCTTTCTCCTCCTTCTCTTCTCAGATCCCCAAAGACGAGCACATCCTTAGGTTCCTGCGGGCTCGAGACTTCCACCTGGACAGGGCCCGTGAGATGCTGTGCCAGTCCTTGAGCTGGCGAAAGCAGCACCAGGTGGACCTCCTCCTTCAGACCTGGCGACCCCCTGCCCTCCTGGAGGAGTTCTATGCAGGGGGCTGGCACTACCAGGACATAGGTGCGTCTCTTTACCTACATAACATGGAGTGTACACTTGGGTCACTGTCGAATGCACGTTGAATGCCCCTTTTCATCTTATCATCTTATTATTTTTCCTTTTGGCTCTTTTGGGCATCTGGAGATGCCTTTGAGGTGATAACCCAGCCGCGAAGGCAGAGCTGGAATAGACGTTTGGGCTGGAGACAAGATGTTTCTCCCAGGGGCTGGGTCAGCCCACCATTACTTTTTGGCTGCATGAATACTGACTGCATTAGTGTCCTGGGACTGCCTTAGCAGATTACCACAAACTGGGTGGCTTAAAGCAATAGCAGTTTATCCTCTCATTGTTCTGGAGGCTAGAAGTCCAAAATCAAAGTGTCAGCAAGACGGTGCTCCCTCCGAAGGCTCTGAGGGAGATCCTTCCTGCCTCTTCCAGCTTCTGGTGGCCTCAGGTGTTCCTTGGCTTGTGGCCACGTCACCCCAATCTCTGCGTCTGTCTTCACACAGCCTCCCCTCTCGGTATCTCTCTGTGTCCTCTCCTCATCTTTTAAAGACTCCGGGTCACTGGATTTAGGGCCCATACTGATCCAGCATGATTTCATCTTGAGATCCTTAAGTAATCACATCAGCAAAGACCCTGTTTCCAAATAAGGTCACATTCTGAGGTTCTGGATGGACATGAACTTTGGGGAGGACACTGTTCAACCCACTACAAATATCATCTCTGGATTTTTTATTAATCTGCCATTGACGCCAGCGCCTGTTATGCTTTTCAATGTCCTTTAGTTAAAAATTCATATGTATTGATTAGGGCAAGTGCTTGAGTCTCCTGAAGAACCGGTTGACACGCTTGCTTTCAATATACAGTCGGTCTGTGTTATTCATGGATTCTGTATTTGTGAATTTGCCTACTCACTAAAATTTATTTGTAACTCCCAAATCAATACTCAGGGAGCTTTCACTGTCCTTCACGGACAGAGTGACGAAAAATCTGAGTCACCCGACGTGTACATCCATCCCCAGCTGAGGTTGAACAAGTGTCCTTCTGCCTCCTTGTTTCAGCTCCTACTGTAAATGAGTATCCTTTCTGCAGCCTATCTAGTGCCATTTCTTTTTTCTTGCATTTTGTGCTTTTTTGTGTTGATTTCGCATCGTGCAGAAGCACTGTGTTCCTAAGCGCACGAAGGCTGTGATGCACCTTCTGGAGAAAATTTATGTGAGATAAACTCCATTCAGGCACGAGTTACAGTGCTGTTGGCCATGCGTTCAACGTTAATGAATCAACAATGTAAATTAAACAAGGTGTCCTCAAATAGAAACACACGCAGAACAAAGTTACATACTGATCGATCGACTGACAAAAATGTCACGACCAGAGGCTGGCAGAAACTTAACCTCCTATTCCCCCCTTAGAAGCAGTGGTTCTGAGTTCCTTGATTCAGTGTTCGAGGTGACTTTATAGAAATTAACTACCGCAAATAACAAGAATTGATTGTACATATATAATATATATGAAGGATTATGTAAAAGTATGTAATTCTGTTTCCCTTTTGTCCTCCACTTGCTCGGCCCCGCCCCAAAGATGGCCGCCCCCTGTACATCTTGCGTCTGGGCCACATGGACACCAAGGGCTTGATGAAGGCCGTGGGGGAGGAGGTGCTGCTGCAGCATGTGAGTTGGGGGTCCCCGCTCCTGGGAGCCCCCGGGGTTTCCTGCGGCTGGAGCAGCCAAGTGAACATTCGCCAGCACCTTCTCTGCTTTCCAGGTTCTTTGCGTCAATGAGGAAGGACAGAAGCGGTGTGAAGGGAACACAAAACAGTTTGGCCGTCCCATCAGGCAAGAACCCAGGCAAACTCCCCCAAACAATAAAAACAGCCAAAGTTCACTGGGCATGGATGCCGTGCCAGGCAGCCTGCTAGATGCTTTACGGAAATGTCCTCACCCAATTCTTACAGTTACCCTACGAGGCAGGGGCTCTCAGCATCCCTGTTCTTTATGGAGGGGAAACTGAGGCTCAGAGTGCTGAGGTCTTCCGAGGCTGCTGAGCGGGGAAGGGGCAGAGCTGGAGTTTGAACCCGGTCCTATCTGGCTTGGGCTCGCGGACTTTCTCCCCATGCCATGCAGCCTCCTGGACTTGGCTTTTCGAGACCAGCGCTCCCACCCCAAGAGCCACCCTGCCAGTGTCCCAGGCAGGTGGACCTCGCAGGTGTCATGGCACATCCAGTGACCCACCGCCTCCTCGGGCTGCCCCAAACTCCTATTCCTGAGCGGAGTTTCCCACACCAGTCCTTACAGTGGCATTGCCCCCAAAGGTACTTAACCTTTCTGAGCTGTGGCTTCCTCTTCTGTAAACCCTTCCTAGGGTTTCTTTATGGCTAATCAAAACCAATGACTTAATGGGAATTCCCTGGAAGTCTAGTGGTTAGCACTTGGCGCTTTCACTGCTGGGGCCTGGGTTCAATTCCTGGTCAGGGAACTAAGATCCTGTAAGCCATGACTTTAAGAGGTGATGCCAACACCACATAGCACTTCCTGTGTAGCAGGGACTCTTCCAAGCTCCTTGAGTCATGTCACCCTATCACAGCCTATAAGGGAGGGACAGGCAGGACCTGCTACTGAAGTTTTTATCCTGAAATATCCTGATCTTTGTGCAAATTAAGCTCCTTTGCTATTTAGAGCTTTCCTAAAGGGGCATCCATTGGGGTTGGAATGGGGAATCGATCAATCATCATCCTGGCCAGAAGCGGAATGCCCCCCAGATGGCTCAGATGACAGGGTGTCATGAAGGCACTCCTAGGAGTGGGTGGGCAAGGTGAAGGGAATGAAGCTGGATGGACAGGCTCCCGGGGACCACTTGCTGCAGCCAAACAGTCATTTTCCTAATGAATTGGTTCTAATGAAATGGAGGCACAAAGAGGTTAAGTAACTTAGCCAAAGCCACACAGCACATGCCAGAGCTGGGATTTGAACCCAGGCCATCTGGCTCTGGAGTGTGTGCTCTATTTAGCAGTCAGCATCTTTTCAGCAATTAGTAGTAAAAACTGGCTTTTAATGAGCATGTGCTATGTGCCTGTCCTTGCAGAGAGCTTTACGTAGACCATCTCATTTAATCCTAACAATGGATGAGCTGGGGACTGTTACTGTGATTGCCGCTGTCCTGATGAGGAAGTGCCTGTGTCACACAGCTCTCAGGCACTTGAATTTGGGTGCTTAGCCTTGGTGTGCACACTCAGAACCTCCATGTTACGTGGCCTCCCCACGGTGGCAGGGTCCACAAGAGTGCCCTGTGGTCCCTGCCCCTTCTGCTCCCAGCGCTGCCTTACTGAGCCTCTCCCTCCATCCCTGTCTGTGGGCTCCCAGGTCCCTGAGGATGGTGTTGGGGGCCCTGGGAGGTGGCCGAGCGAGGTAGAGTGAGGGGGCATCTTTGCCGCAGCTCCTGGACCTGCCTGGTGGACCTGGAGGGTCTCAGCCTGCGGCACCTGTGGCGGCCAGGGATAAAGGCCTTGCTGCGCATGATCGAGGTGGTGGAGGACAATTATCCTGAGACCCTGGGCCGGCTGCTCATCGTGCGAGCCCCCCGCATCTTCCCTGTGCTCTGGACGCTGGTAAGAAAGAGCAGGAGCCTGAGATGGGAGGGGCCCTCTGTGAGCTGCTCCGCCCGATTTTCCTGCATTGTTTCCTCTAATTACCAGCTTTATTGAGATATACTTCATTTCCCATAAAGTTCACCCTTTTGGGAGTTCCCTGGTGGACTAGTGGTTAGGATTCTGGGCTTTCACTGCCATGACCTGGGTTCAGTTCCTGGTCGGGTAACTGAGATTCTGTAAGCCGCGTGACACAGCCAAAAAAAACCCAAAAACAAACAAAAAGTTCACCCTTTTAAAGTATAGAATTCAGTGGTTTTTAGTTTACTCACAGAGTTGTGCAACCATCACCACCAGCTAGTTCTAGAACATTTTCATCACCCCAAAAAGGAAGCCCCGTCCCCATTAGCAGTTCCTCCCCATTCCTCCCCCCCGCCCCCTGCAACCACTCATCTACTTTCTGTCTCTGTGGATTTGCCTGTCCTAGCTATTTCATGTGAGTGGAATCATACAATGTGAGGCTTTTTGTGTCTGATTTCTCTCACTTAGCATAATGATTTCAGGTTCATCCATGTTGTAGCAAGAATCATTTCTTCATTCCTTTTTATGTCTGGATAATATTCCATTGTATGGGTGGACCACATTTTACATGTCCACTGTCCTGCTTCGTGGACGGGAGAGCCACACTTAGAATTGTACAACATTCCTGGGACTGCTGTGAGCTGATTCCGAAGAGCGTTGGGATCCTGTGCTATTGGGATTTTAAAACTTTTTGCCCACAACCCACTTTATGTGGCCACCTGGTCTCCTCGTGTGGCTCGTGCCTATACACACACACACACACACACACACACACACCCGAAACAACAGATTCTCAAGTGGTGGTTATCGTAACTACTTACAACATGCTCTTTGCTATTCTTTTCTAGTCCGCTCCACTCAAAATAGGCTAGTCACAGAGCTAAACTGATATCACAACCACTACCGGATTATCACTTGCAGTTGAAAACCACTGCCCTGAGGCCTTGCTCCCGAAGTGTGGTCTGCAGGCCAGAGCAATGTCAGGTCCCTCTCCATCCTACAGACTCGGGGTCAACATCTTACCGAATGCCCTCGGGATTCGGTGCCTGGGAAAGCCTGAGAATCTCTGCTCTCCCTAGAGGTTCAATCAGGGTAGATTTGTGAGTTGAAAGTTAAATGGATTCAGTGCTTTACTAAGTGCCTGCTGTGTGCCAGGCACCTCTCCAGGCCCTGGGGATGCAGAGTGTGTACCCTTGCGTCACGGGGTGTGGGGGGGAGAGAAATCCAATAGCCCCACGTGAGTAACTGCTTCATGATGCCCTGTGACATGGGCTTGGGGACGTTCAGGGTTCTTGGGGAGACTAAGTCAGGGGGCGAGGGGGTGTATAATTTAGGTTGGGGAGCTGAAGACGCTTCCACTGAGAAGGTGACATGGGTTGAGACATGAGGAAGGAGTGGGAGTCAAGTGGGAGAAGGGCGGGAGGAAGGGTGTGGTGGGTAACCTGCACAGCGCGTACAAAGGCCTGGAGGCAGGGCCCGGCTGGGTGCTTCCGAGGGACTGAAAAATCAGTGGCCAGAGGAGGCTGGGAAGATGCTCAGGGCCCAGTGCCTGCAGAGTCCAGGCTGTGGCGAAGATGGGACCTTGTCCTGGGGCAGTAGGGAGCCATGGCAGGACTGTTGGAGGAGAGGACATGAACAGACTTCTGGGGCAGAAAGTTCCCTAGCTTCTGGGGCTACTTTACAGCTCCGTTGGGGATGGGCTGGGGAACAGGAGCTGTGGGAGGGACAGGCAGGATCTGCTACTGTAGCATTTTATCTTGAAATATCCTGATCTTTGTGAAAATTAAGTTTCTTTGCTGTTTGGAGATTTCCTAAGAAGATGCACGTCAGGTGGGGGTGGGAGCCAGTCGGTCGGGGTCCTGGACAGAAGCAGATTCACCCAGGTGACTCCAGTGGGGGTGTGACACAGCATAACTCCTCAGGGGTGTGGGCAGGATGGGGAGGCCCCAGGGGCTGGCCACTGCCGTAAGCCCTGACGACCCCAGGGCTGGAGGGACACGAGGAGGGAATGTCCTTGTTACTGGAGCCCTGAGAGAGCTTCGGCAGGTGAGGGTGGCGCAGGTGAGGGTGGCGGCTGCCAGGGGCACCGGAGCAGGGAGGGAGCAGGGAAGACGCACCCACCTCCCATCTCCTGCTGCCCCCGCCCCCCTTCCCCCACTGGCCACACCAGATGAAAGCCAGTGCACAGAGCCAGGTTGCTGAGGCCCACAGGGACCACCTCCCGGGATGGGGGCTGAAGGAGTGTGACCCACACAGGTGGGATTTCTAGTTCCCAAATGATTTTTTAAAAATATTTATTTATTTAGGCTGCACCGGGTCTCAGCTGCAGCACACGGGGTCTTTGTTGCAGCATGTTTAGTTGTGGCATGCAGACTTCTCAGTTGCAGCATGCATGTGGAATCTAGTTCCCCGACCAGGGATTGAGCCCAGGCCCCCTGCATTGGGAACATGGAGCCTTACCCACTGGACCACCAGGGAAGTCCCCCAAATGATCTTTTGCCTGTGGCATTCCTTGCTGAATTGGCTTGTGCTCTACTGTGCTAAGTGCCTTCCTCCCTCCCCCTTCCCTCCCTCCCTCCCTCCCTCCCTCCCTTCCTTCCTTCCTTCCTTCCTTCCCCAACTATTTCCTGAGTCAGGCACCACCCCAGCATTGGGATGCTGTGAAAAACCAGACTGACGTGCAGCTTAGAGCTTGGTGTTGAAATACTTTCCATCCGGGATAAATGAAACATGGTCATCCACACAATGGAATATTATTCAGCCATGAAAAGGGAGTTCTTTGGTTTTCTTTTTTATGTTTTTAATCAATTTTTATCGGAGTATAGTTGATTTACAGTGTTGTGTTAGTTTCTGCTGTACAGCAAAGTGAATCAGTTGTACATATACATACATCCACTTTTTTTTAGTTTCTTTTCCCATATAGGTCGTTACAGAGTATTGAGTAGAGTTCCCTGTGCTATACACTAGGTTCTTATTAGTTATCTATTTTATATTTAGTAGTGTGTATATGTCAATCCCAGTCTCCCAATTTATCCCCCCCCCATTTCCCCCTTGGTAACCATAAGTTTGTTTTCTACATCTGTGACTCTGTTTCTGTTTTGTAAATAAGTTCATTTGTACCACATTGTTAGATTCCACATACAAGTGATATATTTGTCTTTCCCTCTGACTGACTTCACTCAGTATGGCAATCTCTAGGTGAAAAGGGAGTTGTGACTCATGCTACAATGTGGCTGAACCTTGAAAACATGACGCTCAGTGAAAGAAGCCAGTCACAAAAGGCCACGTGTTGTGTCATCCCATTTCTATGAAATCTCCAGAATAGGCAAAAAAAAAAAAAAAAAAGCATATTGGTGGTTTCCAGGGGCTGAGGGGAAAGGAAAGGGGAGTGACTGCTAACAGGTCTGAGGTTTCCTTTTGGGGGGAAGAAAATGTCTTGGAATTTGAGGTGATGGTTGCCCAACATAGTGAATGAACTAAAAGCCATCAAATTGTTCACTTTAAAATGGTTAACTATGTTCTGTGAATTACACTTCAATTAAAAAAAAAACAACGTTCCGTCTTGCCCCATCTCCCCCTCTCAGATCAGCCCCTTCATCAATGAGAACACCAGGAAGAAGTTCCTCATCTACAGTGGCAGCAATTATCAGGGTCCCGGAGGCCTTGTCGACTACCTGGACAAAGAAGTGATCCCCGACTTCCTCGGGGGAGAGTGCCTGGTGAGGCCCCAGCCGGCCCTGCGCTTACGGCACGGGGAGGGTCTGTGGCTGCGGATGGGAGGTGGGAGGAGGGCAGGCCCTTTGTGTGTGCTCTGACGTGGGGAGGGCCTTGCTGGCTCTTTGGGGCAGAGCTTGTCCTCTCTGAAGGAGGGGCCTGACCTTGGTTCTTTCAAACATAGTGAGCGAAACAGAAGTTTCCCGAAAGCTCAGAGACCAGGCCAGGCAAAGGCTTCCCCCTCTGTATTCCCATCCAGGACGCTGCTAGGCAGCAGTTAGAGTTTAGCTGCTGGCTTTGCACACTCTGCTGCAAGGGGAGGGGACTCAAATGTCCCAGCGGCCTGAACCCCGAAGCTGGTGTACCCAGAGGGACTTATCCCCAGCCCACAGCCTCATGGCAGGGGATGATCAGGAAACTGTTTCCAGGGGAGGCGGCCCCAGACCCCCGTTTTCCCCCCAGACCACTTTTATTGCCTGCCCTGGAGGGTGAGATGCTAGGCAGGGGTGACCCTATCTCATGACTGTGGGAGGGCAGGCCTTTTCCTTTCTCCAACAGAAATCTCAAAGAGCAAGCTTTCACGATTTCAGGGTAAAGAATGACGTTTCCTGGGCTTCCCTGGTGGTGCAGTGGTTGAGAGTCCGCCTGCCAGTGCAGGGTACATGGGTTCGTGCCCCGGTCCGGGAAGATCCCACATGCCGCGGAGCAGCTGGGCCCGTGAGCCATGGCTGCTGAGCCTGCGCGTCCGGAGCCTGTGCTCTGCAACAGGAGAGACCACAACAGTGAGAGGCCCGTGTACCACAAAAAAACAAAAAACAAAAGACAAAAAACAAAAAACAAAAAATGACGTTTCCTAGGAATTTTGCCAAGCTTACCCAGGTCTCCCCAGTTGTCAGGATATATATGCATGTTATAAGTGTGGTTTCAGGGGTCACAGAGCACCTTTCTGTAGGTCAGCCAGGCCTGGCTGGGCCCTGACTGTCTCTGCTGTCTTTGTCCCCCAGTGTAACGTCCCTGAAGGAGGGCTGGTCCCCAAGTCCCTCTACCTGACGGAAGAGGACCAGGAGCACAAAGACCAGCTGCAGCAGTGGAGAGAGACCTACCAGTCGGCCAGCGTGCTCCGCGGGGCCCCCCATGAGGTGCCGGGGTCCCGGCCTGGGCGGGCCTGCTGGGCTGGGTGTCGTTGTAGGTCAGGGACCCCGAAGTGGAGTCTGAGTTGAGGGTTCTTGTGCCCGTGATGTGTAGAGGATGAGGGCTCAGGAGAAACCTGTAAGGAGGGCGGGGCAGAAGCTAAGCCAAGAGCCGGTTTTAGCCGCGGTCTAGCCCAGCCTGATCCGTGAGGAGAGCATGGCAGGGGGCCAGCCTCTTGTACCCTCATATCATCCAGTCACTGGCTGTGGGTCACCCTGCGGTCACCCTGCTTCAGGGTGGATCCTGCCAGGCATTTTTCAGACAGGGGTGGTTCTGTTTGTCCAGAGCAATTCTTGGACTTGGGGTCGGGGCTGAGGGAATGGAGACTGGGGTGGGCACCGACACCCCTGCAGCCGACCTCCCCACCCCGGCTCCCGCCAGGCTGGACGTTCAGACCTCACCTGTCACCTGTCCCCACGTAGGTCGCAGTGGAGATTCTGGAGAGGGAGTCAGTCATCACCTGGGACTTTGACATCCTGCAAGGGGACGTGATGTTCAGTCTGTACCACACCAAGCAGGCTCCCAAGCCGGGCCCCCGGGAGCCTGGTGCCAGGGCTGGCGGGCAGCTGACAGACAAAGGCTGGGCCCTGGGTGCAGATTACAGCCGTGTGGAGGCCCCCCTCATCTGCCGGGAAGGGGAGAGCATCCAGGTTCTGTTTCTTTCTTTTTTTTTTTTTAATTTATTTATTTTTTTGTCCATGTTGGGTCTTTGTTGCTGTGCGTGGCTTGTCTCTAGTTGCGGCGAGCGGGGGCTACTCCTTCGTTGCGGTGCGCAGGCTTCTCATTGCCGTGGCTTCTCTTGCTGCGGAGCACAGGCCCTAGAGTGCATGGGCTTCAGTAGTTGCAGTGTGCAGGCTCTAGGGCGCATGGGCTTCATTAGCTGTGGCTCGCAGGCTCTAGAGCACAGGCTCAGTAGTTGTGGCGCACGGGCTTAGTTGCTCCGAGGCATGTGGGATCTTCCTGGACCAGGGATCGAACCTGTGTCCCCTGCATTGGCAGGTGGATTCTTAACCACTGCGCCACCAGGGAAGTTCCTAGGTTCTGTTTCTTTGTTCATTTATTCATTCATCACTCAGGACTGAGTGTCCACTGTGTGCTGGGTTCTGGGGATACAGCAATGGACAAACTGGACCTGGTCTCTGGCCTCAGAGACCCTGCGGGACAGTTGGGGAGAAAGATTCTGGCAGGGCCCCATCCTCAGAATTCCGAGACTCTTGTCAAAGATGCAGGTTGTTGGGGCCCACGGCAGGAGGGCCGGCTCAGAACCTCTGGGCGTGGGGCCTGGTGTCTGTATCCCTCACCTCTCACTGTGATTCCTTATGCACAGTCACGTTTTCAGAACCCAGGCAACAGAGAAACTGTAGGTCTGGGAACAGCACTCGGACGTGTCACCAGAACGTGAGCCACCCCTGCTGACCCCCACATTCTCCATGAGGCCAGTGCTTGCAGGTCAATCATCACCGGCCTCAAACACACACGCACCCACGCACGCACTGGCGAGCAGTGCAGATCTTACTGGAGGTCTCCTAAGGGAATTGAGCAGACAGCTGTCACATCATACACCAGCACCCCCGCCCCAGGGTCCCACCGAACATCCCAGCCCTTTTTCAAAGTTGCTCTTCTTATAAGAACTAACACCCTCCTGGGCTTCCCTGGTGGCGCAGTGGTTGAGAGTCCGCCTGCCAATGCAGGGGACACAGGTTCGTGCCCCGGTCTGGGAAGATCCCACATGCTGCGGAGCGGCTGGGCCTGTGAGCCATGGCCGCTGGGCCTGCGCATCCGGAGGCTGTGCTCTGCAACGGGAGAGGCCACAGCAGTGAGAGGCCCGTGTACCGCAAAAAAAAAACAAAAAACAAAAAAAAACTAACACCCTCCTTTCTTGCTGTCCCTCTGCCCTCAACAAACTCTAAGCACATTTAAGCTCCCTTTCCAGGTCTCCTCAATTTGCAAATCCCACTCGGCAGGACAAGAGCCCAACAAAATCCAGGTGTTTAACCAAACCACACCTCTGTTGTCCTATAGCCGCACCCCCTAGGCCTTGACCCCCACCCCCCATCTCGATTAAGAGGAAGGCTCTCAGCTGCCAGGGATATGGGGTAACAGCAGAGGGGAAGCAAAGGTGGCTTTGGGACACCCCAAAAGGAAGGATTTGCTGGTGGACTGGTTTAGAAAGGTCTCCTGTTCCCTGGTGGACCAGGGCCTCAGGGGCGTGGCTGCTGTGTTTCAGGGCTCCCACGTGACCCAGTGGCCTGGCGTCTACCTGCTCCAGTGGCAAATGCACAGTGCCCCTGGCCACATGGCCTGCAGCCTCCCGGGCGTGGAGGATGTCCTGATGGCCCTGCACAGCCCTGGCCCCAGGTGCAAACTCCTCTACTACTACGAGGTGCTGGCGTCTGAGGACTTCAGGTACGAGGGGCCCCCGACTCCCCTCCAGACCAGGCCCACAGCATGCCTGAGGCCACTTCCTTCTGGGCCAGGGACACTGGATTCACCTCCTCTGCTTGCCCTCAAGCTTCTCCAGGGGTGGGGCCCTGGCATGGGTGTTGTTAAACTTGCCCGGGGCTCAGCGCCCTTTCATGAGCGATCAGATCGCTGTGCTGCTTCAGCCTCAGCTGCAGAACCCTGCCTTCAAATGAAGCCATGCACAGAAGCCTAACATGCCAGATCGATTGGTGGGGGGAGAAGGGGAGCCTGAGCCCTCCTATGTGTACCTCCCCTCACTCCTAGAATTCCATAAAACTGGGTTTGGACTGCTCTAGAACATTCTAGAATAATGCCTCACAGACAACTCTCCCCAAGTGTTGCTGTCAGAGAGACAGGGATGTGTAGTGGTTAAGACCTCCAGCACTTCCTGGTTGCTCTGTGACCTCAGGCAAGTCACTTTAGTTCTCTGAGCCCCAACTGTTAAATAGGAGCCCCTACGTCATGGGGTTGTCCTGAGGATGAGATGGTTGGGGGACGCCTGCCCTTCGCCTGGGCATACAGTAAGCACTCAATAGTGGTTTCTTCCATACCTTGTGTTTTATCTTTTAAAAACAAGTGTGATTTTGCATCCTGCTTCGTGATATATCTGTGTAGTTTCCTTCTAAAAATGATGCTTTAAATTGTTTACCGATGAGTAAATTTGAGGCTCCAAGAGGGTACTGAGTCTGCACCCATATCCAAGGCAGAGCTCCAGGGATCCTAGGGGCACATGCAGCTGGCACAGGAAATGCTGGGCCTGGGGCTTCCCTGGCAGTCCAGTGGTTAGGACTCCACGCTTTCACTGCCGAGGACGTGGGTTCAATCCTTGGTTGGGGAACTAAGATCCCACAAGCCGTAAGCACACCCCCCAAAAAAGAAAAGAAATGCTGGGCCAGCATCTTTACTCCAAAGGGAGACCCCACAGGGTATCAGAGGGTGGTGATTCCCTTTGGGAAGCAGCCTGTTTTGGCCATTGGGGCTCAATGTGGGAGAGAGAGACTGAGGTCCAGAGGCACTCAGACACACAGACACCTGCATCTGGGGGCTGCTGCCGTCGGAAGGGCAGGTGGAGGCTGAGGGGTGGGCCGGATGCTGCTTGCCAGCCTGTCTTGTCTGGTCAGTGTGGGGGAACCTTGCTGCCCTGACCTTCAACAGTGTCAGGAGAGAACCAGTTCAAGGCTGCTCTCAGTGGGCAACCGGTGGCCCTGGGGAGGCCAGACAGATAGGGTCTGCCATCATGGAGCAGGAGACCACGTATCCACACCCGAGCACCGATAGATGCCATGAAGTTATTCCAGCCTGGGGTCCTTGCTCAAGGTCACACTCCAGGAGGTGCTAGAGGCCTTAACATAGGGTGCTGTCAGAGCCCAGGACCAGGCCTGGCACAGGGTGGGCAGGGGTGCGGGGGTGTGGGGGAGGTGTCTGGGAAGTGACATTGGAGTTGAGATCTAGGCAGTGTGCACACGATCGCCTGGAGGGCTCGTCAAAATGCAGACTCTGATTGTGCAGCTCTGGGGCGGGCCGGAGAGTCTGCAGCTCTAACAAGCTCCAGGAGATGCTGGTGCTGCTGGTCCCCGGACCACACTTCGAGTAGCTGGGCCCTAAGGCTGCACTCTCCAACCCGGTAGCTCCTAGCCAAAGGTAACAATTTAAACATAGCGATTAGAACTAAATAAAATTAAAAGTTCGGTTCCTGGTCACACTAGCCACATCTAGAATGCCCAGCAGCCCCATGTGGCCAATGGCAGCCGTGTTGGATGGCGCAGATATGGGACATCTGTTATTTGTCATAGCAGAAAGGTCTCCTGGACACTGCTGCTCCGTAGTCTGGAGTGGGATTTGACTGGGCAAATTGGGCAGGAGAAAAAGGCTTCTGGCAGCAGGTGTAGACATACAAGGTCCCACGATGGGAGGCAGGTGTCAGAGGAGCTGAAAGGAGGCGGAGAGGGGAGGCTGGAGATAATGGGGTCCCCTCTGCGCCGTGCTAGGCCCCCGGGTCAGGGGAGCCCCTGAATGGTAGGTGGAAGGCTGGGCTCTTCTTGCGGGGAAGTGGGTGCAGGGAAATGGGCTGGGCTTCGTTTCTCATCACAGCTTCACTTGCTTTTCCCTCTGCACTTGCCCTCTGTGCCTGGGGCGGTTACCAGCCTTGTGGAAAGGGCCCTGGGGCCTCATTTGCACCCAGGGCTGTGTCACCACCAGAAGGCAACGTGCGTGTGCTTCCTCCCCAGGGGCTCCATGTCCAGCCTGGAATCCTGCACCAGCCGCTTCTCCCAGCTCAGCGCCACCACCTCTTCCTCCGGCCAGTCCCACAGCAGCTCCCTGGTCTCCAGATAGTCAGGACCGAGCCCTGCGGGGCAGCCTGCTTGCCTCCCACATCCACAAGTATCCACGAGGCCTGGGACCATGTGGGCTGCAGCCCTGGATCTGGACATAGCCAAAGTCGGGCTGGCTGGAGCCCTGTGGGCTCTTGAAGTGGTGAGAACAGAATCATCTCCGATGGGGCTTCACGTACGAAAAGCCACGGGGTGGGCTAACCACGTTCAGGTCTGGGGGCTCAGGGATGTCATCAGGCTCAGTGCCCCCCTGCACCCTGCCACCTCTGGCTCTGCTTCCCTGGGGTGGCCTCCTTCTCAGGGGCCTCCTAAGACTATTGGGGTTCCCCCCATAAGAAGCAGGAATGTTGGGTGTTCGCCATAGCATCTAAACCCATGGAGATGCCCTGGGTCCCAGGATATGCTGGTGAGCAGTTATTTGAGTTACAGGCCCCACTCTGTGGGGGAGCCGCCTACCCTGGACTTGAAGTTCATTTTCCCAGCACATGACTGGGCAGGCCTAACCCTGACCACCCCTGACTTGAAGACGGTGGGAAGGCCCAGGTTTTCTGCTGAGTTCCAGGCAGTGATAAAGCGGCTCTGGCTATCTTTATACTCTCTGGAGGTCCCTTTCTCTCCTGGGAATCTGTTTAATTGAAACTTTTTTGGTTGTAAGTCACCTCCCAGTGGCTTAAACAAAAAAGGGTGACCAATCATGGGTGCATGTAACTGGCCAGTGTAGGAGGACTTGCTTCAGGTAAGGCTGGATCCAGGCTCTCAATGTGTCATCAGCAGTCCCCTGTGGGGTGGGGGCTATGACTTTGTTGCAGCTGCCCTGGGGCAAATCTGACCCCCAGAACCAGCTCCAATATTGAAAGACTTTCCCCGAGTTCCTGCATGGGAGGGGTGTGGGTCTCCTTGGGGTCTGAGGACATTTCTCCTTTCATTTCCTGGGCCTGCAAAAAGGCAACAGGTCAGAGGTCACCACTGGCAGCCTGCAGTCTGATCTGGCCTGCTTTTAATTTTTTTTTTTTTTTTTGCGGTACGCGGGCCTCTCACTGTTGTGGCCTCTCCCGTTGCGGAGCACAGGCTCCGGACATGCAGGCTCAGCAGCCATGGCTCACGGGCCTAGCCGTTCCGCGGCATGTGGGATCTTCCCAGACCGGGGCACGAACCCGAGTCCTCTGCATCGGCAGGCGGACTCTCAACCACTAGCGCCACCAGGGAAGCCCCCGGCCTGCTTTTAGTGTTTTTGTTTTTTGCCTAAACAAAAGGTTTAAAAATTGGGGCATTTCACACAGAAATCAGGATTTACAGCTTCACTTAAGCATATAGGAGTGTTGGCTAAACAGAGCCACTATTGCTGTGTAAAGACAACACAGCTGCGCCCCTGGATGGGGCCACCCCAGTCCCCGCCCCTCTCTATCAACCCACCCCTAGCCCACATCACTCACTTGCATTATCTGCCTGGGAGGGACTTCACTGAAGTAGCTCCACAGTCTGGGGCGAGAGACTCAGCGTTACTCTCATCTCACAGCTTTGCTTACAGTTGGGGTTGTCTCTGGCTGACACCCAGAGTCGCTGGGCCTTGCCCTAGGGGTGAGTTCACAACCAAGGGGATGCCACCTCCATGCAAGCTCAACATGACGGGGCAAGGACCTACTTCCATGCCACCCTCAACCCCATACCTGGAGTAGAGGGAAGGAGCCGTCCTCAGAGACCCCCTTCTCCCTGCAGAGAGGGAGCCTTGCCCACCTTTAAGGTTTTCAGTTCACTTCTCAGATATAGGAACAAAATCCCAAACTCTGTATCCTGCATTAAGGTGTATGTGTACATGCATGAGGGAGAGAGAGAGGGAGGAAGATTGGAGACATTCTTAAAACTAATTGCTCCCATGTCACCAGGCGTTTATCGCTGGGAGCAATCTGCAATATTTTCAACTATCTTTAGGTGAATTTCTAGCTTGTCTCTACAGACGAGAAGCATTTTGGGGTAAGCTGCCCTGGCACTCCCCGCACACTTAGTGTCTAGGACTAGCCCCCAGTGAAGGATGGAGAAGCCTTTCCTTCACTTGAGTTTATAAGTAGCTTTTGACAAGTGGAACCTGGATCTGCTGATTCCAGAGAGGAAGGTCGGCTATCAGCTGTGCAGACTTAGCAGCAGCAGCGATAAGGAGCCTCGGCCCTCTGTTTTTGAGAGCTTGCTCTCCTCCCCACCTCAGGAAAGCCCCAGCTCAAACAGGTTTAAGCAACAAAGGGAATTCCCTGGCTCCTGTAACCGGGATGGCCGAGGGTGGTGCTTGCTTGCTTCCGGTACGACTGCATGCAGGAGCCCAGTGTCCTCAGGTTCATGTGCTGATCCTTAGCCTCACCAGGCCTCTTGGTTCTGCATCACTTTGCATGCTGGCCTGTCCTCTTGTCCACCTTCAGGGGAAGGTGGCTGCCAGCAGCCCCTAGCCTACAACCACAGGGCTCTCAATCTCTAAGCCAGAAAGAGACTCTTTCCATCTCAAATCCCAGAGAAGGCTCTGACTGGCCCTGGGCAAGTCACGTACTCACTCTTGTGGACATACTGGCCAAGAGGCTGGGGGTCCTGTGATCGACATTCCCTCCAGAAGCAAGAGTGGAGTAGGGGAGGGCCAGTCACCCAATGGACAAAGGGAGCTGGGCCACAGGAGCAGCAGGTGGCCACAGTGGCATCTGCTATTGTTCTTCTGTGCTGGAGGTCCCTGGGGCCCATGTTGGAGCATCATCAGTCAGTAGCCATTCTTCTTACCTTTGGGAGGCTTGGGGTTAAAAATCCCAGGAAGCGCTGCCGAGCTCTTGGCTTCTGAATTCCCCAGACCCCAGGGCTGGAAGCTCCTTGCCTTGGTTTCTTCCTCCATCTTGTTCATTAGCCTATTGTGGCCAGGACAGAAATGGCCCATTAGCAATAGGACCTGCCCAGGCACTGGGTTTAGGAGCCTGGGTCGTAAAATCTCGACAAAGTGGGGTTCAAGCCGCAGCCATCCTTTCACTAGCTGTGTGACCTCCAGCAGGTGACTTAACCTCTCTTTGCCTAAATATCCTCATCTGTAAACTAGGGATAGCAGAGCCTACCTCATTCACTGGGTTGTAGTGGGATGAAACAAGAGTGGCTGTGAAGTCCTCAGCCTGGCACATGGAAAGCTCTTGATAAAAGTCAGTGGTTATTCTGATTATTTAATGCTTCTCATCCAAAGACTCCAGACTTCCTGTGAGGACATCCGTCACTGTTTTACACACTGTGCATCTGGAGAAAAGTGGGAGATTGGGATACTAGTTACCTTTGACTTTCCCTTTGTAGAAACTGCTGGTGTTCTCTGGGCACATCCACTCATCTGTAAGAGCATCATTCCAAGTGGTGTTTCCCTCAACAAGCTACAGAATGTTCTCCCCACGGGTTGAGACTTTTTTTCCTACCCTGCGTCTGGAATTTCTCCCCCTGTAAAATGAACTGATCACACAGTCTGTTTCAGCCAGGAAAACACGATGTTTCTTGTTCACCGGATCGTTTGCTCCAACCAGAAGCATTAAACGTTTTAGATTTGGATATACCTCTGTTGTCTACTTCCTAGAACCCTGGAGGTTTCCCTGGATTTGTTCAAGAATTACTCAGCTGTTGCTTAAAAGACTCAAGAGCATGTTCACCCTTAAGGGGTTGCAGATTGGTTCTCGGAGGGAAGAGGGTGGCACAAAAAAATCACGTTTTTAACATGTAAAGCACAAATATAGTGTATTAGTTTCCTAGGGCTGCTGTACCAAATTACCACAAAGTTGTAGCTTAAAACAGTAGAAATTGATTCCCTCACAGTCTGGAGGGCAGAAGTCTGAGATGAAGGTGTTGGCAGGGTTGTGTTCCCTCCTAAGGCTTTAGGGGAGGCTCCTTCCTGCCTCTTGCAGCCTCTGGAGGCTCCTGGTGTTCCTTGGCTTGTGGCCACATCACTCCAGTCTCTGCCTCTGTCTTTACCTGGCCTTCACCTCTTTGTGTCTTCTCTTATATAAGGACACCCAGTCATTGGATTTAGGGCCCATTAAATCCAGGATGATTTCATCTCAAGACCCTTAACCAATTACACTGGCAAGAATGCTACTTCCATGTAAGGTCACATTCTGAGGTCCTGGGTGGACATGAATTCTGGGGCGACACTATTCAACCCACCACATATGCATACAGTGCATGAACAGACACATGTGCAGTTTTCAGTGTATTAAATGCGGGCCTCTAGGCCCCACTCATCACTGCCAACACCGAGTCTTGGGAGTGGGCTCCTGGATTCTACTTGCCAGGTATCCAGGTGAAGGTGAGGGCCCTGCTGTCCATCTTCCTGGGCTGCTCTGCCCTCTCCCCTGGGTTTTACCCAAGTCCCAGAGTTGCATCAGAGGACAGCCAAGTCCTGACATCAGGAGGGGGCGGGGGCCTGTCTGGGGTGGCCCCTGTCCTTCCTGCGAGCACCCCTGGGACACGGAGTAAGGTGTCACAGGCGTCGTGGAATTCCCTTTTTTTTTTTTTTTGCGGTACGCGGGCCTCTCACTGTCGTGGCCTCTCCCGTTGCGGAGCACAGGCTCCGGACGCGCAGGCTCAGCGGCCATGGCTCACGGGCCCAGCTGCTCCACGGCATGTGGGATCTTCCCGGACCGGGGCACGAACCCGTGTCCCCTGCATCGGCAGGCGGACTCTCAACCACTGTGCCACCAGGAAGCCCGGAATTCCCTTTTTTTTTGGCCGCAGCTGTGCAGCTTGCAGGATCTTGGCTCCCCGACCAGGGATTGAACCCAGGCCCCCGGCAGTGAAAGCGCTGAGTCCTAACCACTGGAAGGGTCCCTTGTTTTGGAGCAGGAGGCCAAGGGCTGTCGGGGGAGCAGAGGAGGTGCGGTTCCTGTGGCTGCGTTCGGCGCCCCCCCATCCCCCCCGCCCCCACCCGCCCGGAGAGGTAGCAATCAGCTGCTGCTTTTCCACTGGTTGCCCAGGAGCTGTTGGGCAGGGGCTCTCACAACAGCCAGCTGCCATGGGTGTGGCTAAGAGCTCCCTGTGGCAGGCGAGCTGGGGTCAGGTCTGAGCTGGGGTCAGGTTCCACTGCTGACGTCTGGGAGGCCCCTTGGGTTTTCGGTCCAGAGAGGGCAGAACACAACACACCCAGCCTCCCTGTGGCCCAAAGGCTTCCTCTGGGACCAATTCCTCCGAGGCCAGGGGCCTCTGCAGAGGAGGCGGGTCTCAGGGTGCAAGTAGCTCTTGTGGGAGTTTGGGCAGAGCCTGGAAGGAGCTGGAGAGAGCTGGAAGGAAAGGTGCTGGGTGGCTCTCAAACTTCTCCCCAGCCCATTTCCCCTCCCCTCCCTTCAGCACCCACCAAGGCACTGCTGAGAAATGCGGGTCCCCAAAAGGCACAATTTGAAACCCCTGACCTAATAGTCCTGGAGCCAGGACACAGATCCTTCGAGAATCCCATGAAAGCTGTGGCATCACACTTGAATCCCGTTTCCATTTCAGGGCCCCTGAGCCCACCCGTTGACCCCAGGATTGGAATCTTTTTCTGGGGTCTTTCCAGATACTAAAACTAAATAAGGAGCAGCCCAGCAGCTGAGACACATGTCACCATGGCAACTGCCCAACACACAGAACTCTTGGGGTTCCAAGTCAGGCCCCCAGGACTTCTAGTACCCATTCTGTGCCCGGGAGTCTTCCATCACTCCCATGGGGTGGGGAGGGAACACTTGCACAGCCATAAGTAGCCCATGTTAACCCCGACCAGCAGTACCGATGACTTAGGCTCCTGTATATTCGTGTCACAGGTGTTCCCCCAACACCACAGGTAGGTACTGGAATCTCAGACACTATCTTGCCTCCTGCTCCATGTCCTATCTAAGCTCTGCAAATTCCCAACTCCAAAATGTCATGAGTTTCAGATTCTTGGGGTTGCAAGAGACCCCAAAATCCAACACAAACTCTCTCAAGCAAAATGGGGATTTACTGGTCCATGTAATTGGGAAGTCCAAGAATGCTTCAGGTATAGCTGGATCCAGGGGATCAAATATCCCCCTTTCTTGGTTGGGTTCTTCTCCATATTGGCATCACTCTCCTCCATGTGGCCCACACCCTGGATGCTGGACAATCCTGGCAGAGTTTCTCACCCCCACTTCCAGCAGAAGTTCCAGGGTGGGCTCTGACTGGCCGATTGGGACAGATGCCTATCTCTGAACCATCCACTGAGACCACCTGGGACTTGGAGGGAGGTGACAGTGCCAGCCAAACCACAAGGATGGAGACTGGGGGAGAGGTATTACCTAAAGGCAACGTGAGGGAGGCTCTCGGCTGTGGCTCTCGATGCCCTGCCCACCTTCCCTGGGCAGAGGACATCTGGATATATGAACCTGCAACCCTCTCTCTGATGGCTACCTCTTGTGGCTGGAGCATCACCCCGTCCCTGAGAAGGGCAGACTGGCAGTGCCAGGGAGTTAACCCCCAGGAGAGTTCTCAACCTGATGAATGAACGTAAGCTGATAAACACCCTCAGCTCCCTGTGAGCAAGTGGCCAACTCCGAGGTGTTCTCTCCAACCCCCCGAGGTCCCAGGGGTTGAGCCTGGCCGCCCACAGTGGGAGCTGCTCACTCAGGCACCGTGTACGGGCTGCCTTCCCTTCCCAGACTCACTTTTCTGTCCCCCAGCAGGGCTTTCTGGGGTCGCCTCCCAAATAAACTACTTGCCCTCACATCCTAGTGTCAGGTTCTGCTGCCAGGGGACCCAGCCTAAGAAGGGAAGTTACTGAAGGAAGAGAGACTGGATGCTGGGCAGAGATAGATATCAGTGGGTCTTCCCCGGTGGTCCAGTGGTTAGGACTCAGCGCTTTCACTGCTGTGGCCTGGGTTCAATCCCTGGTCGGGGAACTAAGATCCTGCAAGCTGCACAGCCTGGCCCCCAAAACACAAAAAAAATTAAAATAAGTAAAATAAAAAAAGATAGATACCTGCTTGTGACAAATTTTTTAAAAATCCATGGGCCACAGGGAGGGCGAATGTGTGCAGGACTCCCATGGCTCAGAGTGTCCTAGGGACCCTCAGGCACGCCACGATGGACCCTCCCCAGGTACTGCTGTGCTCCCTCTGGCCTGGAGTCCACTAGGCCTGTGCCCAGCACTGTAACTCTCCAGCCAGCTGCCAGCACAGTTGAGAACAAAGATGCCCTCAGTGGACGTCAGACCCTTCAAGACCAGGGTTTCCACAGCTTGTTGCCTCAGGATCCCCGGGGGTGCTCCCTGTAGATTCCTTGACCCCCCCCCCCAACTCCCGCCCCTGAGATTCTGATTCAGTGGGTCATTCTGGGGGAATACATTCAGACCTGCAGCCAGGCTTGGGAGCTGTCTTAAGAATATGCCAAATTGGGCTTCCCTGGTGGCGCAGTGGTTGAGAGTCTGCCTGCCGATGCAGGGGACACGGGTTCGTGCCCCGGTCCGGGAAGATCCCATATGCCACGGAGCGGCTGGGCCCGTGAGCCATGGCCGCTGAGCCTGCGCGTCCGGAGCTTGTGCTCCGCAACGGGAGAGGCCACAACAGTGAGAGGCCCGCGTACCGCAAAAAAAACAAAAAACAAAACAAAACAAACAAAAATATGCCAAATCGATTCTAAGGTGCCTGGGAACTTGTCCGAGCTCTTGAAACTATTTCCTACCCTTGAACGCTGGCGGCAAAACATCAAAGCAGCCCAGGGGTTCATTAAAAGAAAGCAAAATATGGGACTTCTGTGGCAGCCCAGTGGTTAGGAGTCTGCGCTGCCACTGCAGTGGGCATAAGTTCAACCCCTGGTCAGGGAACTAAGATCCTGCATGCCACACGGCGTGGCCAAAAAATAAGTAAATAAAAGCAAAATACAAAACTAAACTTCCAGGTGGAGATGAAACACAAGGTCCCTGGAGGAACACGTGAACTTGGTTGTTTATATTTCTGGAAGGAGGAATAAAAACCTGCTCCTGGATCTTTGGACAAGTGGCGGTCAAGTTCCTGGACATGCTGTGAAAACCACTCCCCTCTTTCCTCCAACCTGGTCACAAACTCAGGATGGGGGCTGAGTGAGAAGGGAGAACTTTTGGTGGCTTGGTGGTGGGTATTGTGGGCTGTGGGCTGATGGGTCCACTAGGTGCTTGATGAGATGTGCCCCAGGACACCGACAGACCCTGGCCTGTGGCACCTACTGTAGGACCCAAACATCCTGTTCCCTGTAGGGAATGTTGCAGGCTGGCACGGCAGCTCTCCACACCCTGTCTCCAGGAGACAAAGACATACAGACCCACAGATGCATCCCTGCAGGAACTTGGAGGCTGGGAGCTGGCCTGTGATATTTCACTTCTCTGAACCGAATACTTCCTTTCTAAAGTGAAATTAGACCCGTGTTACAGTAGCTCAGCTGCAGTGATGGGTTCAGTCAGCCTCCTGCATTCATGTTCCTTTGCAGCTCTTCATCAAGGGGTGAAGCTTCAAGAGGCTTCGCATCTCTCCCTGGATCCCCATCTCCACATTCATCCCAAGCCTGAGCCAGCCCCCTGGAGGCTGACACCACGCGGGCCAGAGCTATGTCCTCAGCTGTAGCCACCCCAGACCAGGCCCCAGCTGGCCCATTAGCTGATGGCAGGCACGTAAGTGAGCCCAGCTGGACTCACTGATCCTAGCCCAGATCAACAGAATCACCCAGCTGACCTTAGAAGCACAAGAAACAATTACTTTTCATGAGAAGCAATGACTGGTTGTTTAAAGCCACCAGTTTTGGGCTTGTTTTCTGCACAGCACTAGGTAACCGCTACAGTTACAGTCCAAGATCTAGGTGTTGGCAGATTCCATTCTTGGTGAGGGTCTTCTTCCTGGCTTGTAGACGGCCATCCTCTCACCGTGTTCTCACAGCCTTGTCCTTTTGTGTGCACGTGGAGATGGTGCTCTCCTGTCTCCTCCACTTCTTATAAGGGCACCACCCTCATGACCTCATCTAAGCCTAATTTAATTAAACCAAAGGCCCCACCTCCAAATACCATCACATTGGGAGTTAGGGCTTCAACATACAAACCTTGGGGGGACGCAAACATTCAGTCCATCACATGCCTGGATCTATTTGAGGACCTGCTGGAAACAGCAGCACCTCCCCCACCTCCCCTCCCCCAAAAGCTGCTAAGCACACAGTGTGATATTATATTCACGGGGCAGGGTGTCGCCAGGCACTTCCTAAAGACCCTTCGAGGCCACAAGTTACAAACTCTAATACTCGCTGGGATGCAGGTCACAGGTGAGGGAAGCCAGCTGCTGGGACTGTTATGAGCTGGAGAGGACAGATCCAGACGGCACCAGCCAATCTCAGCTCGGACAAGTCATTGCCTCCTTGCTGCGGCAGGAGGGCATCAGCTGGGGCTTCGAGTTCTTTCTTTTAAAGAGAAACCAGAGGACTTCCCTCGTGGTGCAGGGGTTAAGAATCCGCCTGCCAATGCAGGGGACATGGGTTTGAGCCCTGGTCTGGGCAGATCCCACATGCTGCAGAGCAAATAAGCCCATGCGCCGTAACTACTGAGCCTGCGCTCTAGAGCCCGCAAGCCACAACTACTGAAGCCCATGTGCCTAGAACCCATGCTCCGCAACAAGAGAAGCCACTGCAGTGAGAAGCCCGTGCACCACAACAAAGCGCAGCACCCGCTTGCCACAACAAGAGAAAGCCTGTGCGCAGCAACGAAGACCCAATGCTGCCAAAAATAAATAAATTTATATATATATAAAAAAAGACAGAAACCAGAAAACTGGAGTTAACCTCTTGACTGTTAAGCGTTGGTAACTAATTTAAATTCTACTAAAACATGGTGCGGACTAAACTTTCCTCTTTCAAAGTGTGGTCCAGACACCTGCAGCTATCACCTGGGAGCTCAGTGAGACCTGCAGACTCCGAGGCTCCAGCCCAGGCCAGAATCTGCATTTTTAGCAAGCTCTTCCAGGTAATTCGAGTACACTTTTAAGTGAGAACCCCTGGATTAAACAAAATAGATAAGGGAGCTGGACATGCCCCTGATTCAGGTTAAGCAGCCCCACCTGTCAAAATCTAGGGGTCCCTCAATTCCACGATTCCGCATTCAGATGCCGCTCCAGGGGTCCTTTTATTATATCAATTTATTCAAGTGGTAGAAAAACCCTTCTGGCGGCAGGACAAAATAGAGAGCCTGTAAACATGATTTCACCCCTCTTCCCTTTAGGGAGCTTCCCGTGACGGGAAATAGAATTCTAGTTGGCAAGTTCGGTGATGAGGTCTGTAAAAAAGGGTCCCTCGATGTGGCCATAGTCTCTTCACCCCATCCGAGGGGGGCTGGCTGGACCCTGCCACTTGGCCACAGTTCGGTCATCATGAGTTCCACTGGCAGCGCCCCTGCCCCAGGAGGCTGGAGGCTCTTTGGCAGCAGCGGGGCAGGCCCTTGGGGGACAGGCCTCGTGAGCGGCAGGCACAGGCAGGCGGGGAAGGAGGCAGCGTCTCTTCAGGGCGCACTGTATCGCTAGGGTTGCACGTGCCACGGCAGGCGGCCAGGTGAGGGGCTGAGGCACAGGTACTGTCAGAAGCCTGGCTTGGCACGTGGGTCGAGACCACCCAGATGGTCAGTGGCCTTGGAATTTCCCCTGCAGAAGCCAGAGCTCATGGCAACGAGCCTCCAGAACAGGTCATGACGGGCAGCTGGAGGCTTCAGTCCTTGAAGGGGTTACAGGTGTCACCCGGTTGCTCCTTCTCAGCAGCCAGGAGCTCCCCGTTCATCTCTTGCAGTGGGTGGTAGACGTAGGCCCCATCCAGGTGCCGGCTCCTCGCTGCCCTTGACCCGAGGAACAAGGACACGTTTGCCACCGTGCTGATCACCAGAAGGAAAACCAGGGCCAAGGTGATGGCCAGCCAGGTGGTCCTGGGGGCAGGAGAGAAACCCCGAACGGGGACACTGTTGGGCGCTTCGGGCTGGGGGTGTGCTGGAGGGGCTCCCTCCCTCCCCTCACTTGGCTCCTCCTCCCAGAACAGGGGCACAGGGTCGGGGGCCTCCAGGGACCGCACACTGTCGAGGAACAAATGGGCCTGGTGGGGTGGAGGGCACACTCCACGCGTGTTCGGGAGCAGCGGGGACAGTTGTTATGTGGGACTAAGGCCGGTGCGGCCACATCTCCTGATATTTCAAGAGCAGCCGTGGGAAAAAAAAAGATTTTTACATGAACGTTACTGAGTTTCAGATGTTGCTAATAAGTGTACATATCAATGGGTACAGGCCACATGTAATAGAGCTGGGGACCTAATCTGCCCCGGGAAGCAGCAGTTTGCATTCTGTGCTTCCGGGGATGTTGACAACAGAGGCTGGGTTCTCTCCAGGGTCCTCAAAGCACACAGAGCAGGGAGGACCCACACCCCTTCCTCCAAGGCAGGGAGCTGGCGGGGATGGGTGGGGTCCTTCAATGATCTTTTTTCCTTCACGTGAGTCTTTGTCTGAAGCTCTCAATGCAAAAGCAGACTGCTCGGGCAGCAGGGCCTGCAGCTGTGCCCCTCAGCACCCCATGGCACCCCTTTCCTCACTGCAGGTCTCACACCTGAGGAGGCTGAGCTTGGGGTGCAGGGCTCCCGGGAACCACTGTCCCTGCTCCGCTGCAATTCCCAGCACACTTCCAGGATTTTCCTCCAGGCCCCACCCGACTCAGGGTCAGGACCTCCAGGAGGGATCTGGGATCTGCGTTTGTGATGAGCTCCCAGGTGCTGCCTCCAGGACAAGGCCAAGGGGCTTTTCGTTCACACCTACGCCTGCTTCCCACTTTGAGGGGACGGGGCTGGGCCGGGCACCCAGGGGGGCTATGGGACATGAGAACCATGAGAAGAGAGGTTCTCCAAGTGGGGCTCCCAGACCGACAGCATTGGTTCTTGAACCCAGCTCTCTCTTTTAACACACTCCCCTGGAGGTCAAGTTGAAGATCCCCTGCACTAGAAAATAAAGACCCAACACGAGGGGTGAACACCCCCAGGTGTCAGAGAAATGACGTGAACTGCTCAGGGCTTCATGCTTCTTGCACCGGAAGCTGAGAAAAAAAGCCCACACCCTGGCCCCTAGATTCCACTGGGGCAGTGGCCAGGGTCCTTCTCAGCATCTCCCTGGACAGCACAGGTGGCTGCGAGCATCACCTAGGACTCTCCCTGTGCTTATGTCAGAGAATTGTCATCTGGTGCCCAGCTGCCACTTCCTAGCCCTGCCCAGACCCTGAGCGGAGGCCACGCCTCAAAGGCAGAGGGAGGGGGGATTCCTTCCACCCCTGCACCAGTTCCCAGCAAAGTACCTACCTGGTGAAAAGGGAGAGTTCTCCTGCCCGCAGGGTGTCCTCGGGTAGCGGGAGACACTGCTTCACTGCAAGATGCCAGGGAGAGGCTGAAGGTTGGGAGAGGAGGGGTCTGCCCCCTGCTGTCCCCCGGGAGCCTGGGAGGGGCCGTACCTCGGGAGAGGATGCTATTCAAGGTGCGTGACCAGGCGAGGCTGCAGTTGCCGGTCTGGGGGTCGCAGGGACACTGGTGCTCACACTTGCAAGGGCTCTGGCAGTCTGGCCCGTACCAGCCGAGGGGACACTCTGCAGGGAGGAGCCAGGAGGACAGAGGTGGAGGCGTCAGTGGCAGGGCCTCTCTCTGCACTGCCGGGATGGGCCCAGTGGTGTGCTGAGCTGATGCAGAAGCATCCCCTGGGCGGGGCTCCCTCGTGGCTGAGTCAGGGGCCCTTCCAGCTTACCCTGCATACAGATGTCTCCAGTGAAGCCAGGGGGACAGGCGCAGGTCCCCCGAACTGGGTCACAGGTGGCTCCATTATGACACTGACACTTCTTGGCACAGTCCTCCCCAAAGGAGCCGCTGGTGCACGCTGGGATGAGGGAAGCAGGGCCTTTGCAAAATCTGGTCCTGCCCCGCAACCCCACCCCAGGCTGGGGCCAACAGGATTGCAAACGCAACTCTCTCGCCCCAAGTGGCCCTGTAGGTTCACATGTTCTCCCAACAGATAGTTCTGGAGAAGTTGGTATGCGGCAGGCCCCGAGGCTGTGATCTCATTGAGGGCAGGCAGCCAGCAAGCCAGAAAGCAGGTGTCAAAGGACAAGGGAGGACACACGCTGGAGGGACGGGACCGATTGTGGCAGCAGCAAAGCACTGAGGAGGTGGGATGGGGAGGCCTCTGAGGACCTGACATTGAGGCTTGGAGAGCAGGGCGTGGCTGGAGCCCCCAGGGCCTGGCAGGTCATGCTGAGGAGTTCAACTTTTTCACTCAGAGCCAAAGAAAGCCACTAAGGATTTAAGCTATGGAGGGTTATGAGTGCGTTGAGCTGTGTCCTCCCAAAGATATGTTCTAATCCCCAGAACCTGTGAATGTGAACTTATTTGGAAATAGGGTCTTTGCAGATGCAATTAAGTTAAGGATCTTGGAATGAAAACATCCTGCACTTAAGGTGGACCCAAGTCCAGTGGCCTGAGGTCCTTGTAAGAGGACAGAGCGGGAGACTGGAGACAGACAGGGGAGAAGGCTGTGCCTGTGAAGTCGGAGGCTGAGATGGGGTGATGCAGCCACCAGCCCAGGAATGCATGGGACCCCCAGAAGCTGGAAGAGGCAGGAAGGACCCTCCCCCAGACCTTTCAGAGCCAGTGCAGCCCTACTGACCCCTTGATTATGGAGTTCTAGCCTCCAGAACTGTGAGAGAATAAAGTAATGTTTTAAGCCTGAGTTGGTGGAACCTGTTGCAGCAGCCCCAGGACACTAATACAGTGATTTACACGTGAGGCAAAAGCATGAGACAAGAGGCAAGCGACTTGCAGACCAGGAGGCAGGGATAAAGGCAGCTGAGGCTCGCAGCTGCCAGGCTCACCCTCTCCCGTGTGCCCAGGGGGCTGGGGAGGAGGCTGGCCTGGTGGCTTTTACCTTCACTGCAGTTGGACCCTGTCCATCCAGCTTCGCAGCGGCAGCCGGCTGCCAAGACAAGACCGAGAAGGTCAGGTGAGGGCCCAGGCAGGGCTGGGGCAGTGAGAGCGGGGAGCCCGGGATGGAGCTGCCTCCCAAAGAGTCCCACTCACTCTCCGTGCAGAGCCCATGCTGGCTGCAGTTGGTGGGGCCACAGTCCAGCTCGCTGCAGGCGGCGCCCCGCCAGAAGCGCCCCGTACACTGGCAGCGCCCCTCCACGCAAGTCCCGTGGCCGTTGCAGTCAGACGGCTGGCAGCGGGGCTCGTGCACACACACCACGGTGGACACGTGGCGAGGACAGCGCCACATGTTGTCCTGGCTGCAGAAGAAACAGGAGTGTAAAGAGAGGCTGAAGTGCTGGCCACCCCAGCAAACCCTCAAACCCCCCCACTGCAGCCCCTGAGGGCTGCCTTTCCCTGCCTCTCTTCATTGTCCCTTCTCCAGCCTTTTACAGGTTCTTCCCACCCCCAACAATCCCTTCCACCCCAGGGCCTTTGCACATGCTCTTCTATGCCCAGCAGGCTCTCCCATGCCCACCTAGCCCCTCATCCTCCAGATCTCAGCTCATGCTTCACTATCCTCAGGTCTTTCCTGACCAATCACCCCCTTCCATCGGCCTGGGCAGTGCTGGTACGCTACATATACTTCCTGTAAGCAGCGAGAGGCAGGGGTCTTGGCTCCTCCTGCTCTCTGCTGAATCCCCAGAGCCGGGCACAGAGTAGGTACTCAATATTTGTTGAATGAGACAGTCGGGGACAAGCTTGGCTTTGGACCTCAACAAGGGGGCTCTGGTATGCTTACCAGTGATCGGATGGGTAACTGGCCAAGGTCCCGTTGAGCACGAAGGTGGCAGAGCCCCCTCCGTCCAGGTTGATGGCATTTACCACGTTCTGTTTCAGCAGGAACTCCGCCATCTCCCACAGGTTAATGCTGTGGCACAAGACCAGTGCTGCTGACCTTGCCACAGCCGTTTCTGGGTTAATGCATCTTACTTTCCACAGTGGACAGTATCACACACCCACTATGGCAGGCAAATTTCTAAGTGCCCCCCAAAAGGTGTCCTGTCCCAATCCCGGGAAGCTATGACTATAACAAGAGATCGCTCTCCCGATCATGTTATGATACATGGCACAGCTGTCTGCAAATGGGCACACTGTCCTGGATTATCTGGGTGGCCCCGATGGAATCACAGGAGCCCTTAAAAGCAGAGAGCTTTCTATGGCTGAGGCAGAAGAGGAAGTGAGAGAGATTGGAAATACAAGGGGATTAGATGGATTTGACACACCTTTGCAGCTTGAAGATATACAAGAGGAGGGTATATACATAAGGGGGAACGTGGGCGGCCTCATGAGTGGAGAGGCCCCCAGCCAGCAATGACACAAAGACCTCAACTCAGTCCTACAACTCCAAGGAACTGTATTCTGCCAACAACCTGAAGAAGCTGGGAAGAGGATTCTTCCCCAGAAGCTCCAGATAAGCACCCTGCCTGGCCAACAGCTGGGTTTTGTCTGTGGGACATCCTGAACAGAGAACTCAGCTGGGCCCCCCCACCCACTGACTCCTGACCTACAGAGCTTTGATCTGACCAATCAGTGCTGCCTGTGCTAATTTGTTACACAGCAACAGCAGACTGGCACACTCACTTTACAGAGGAGGAAACAGCAGCTCAGAGAGGTCAAATGACTTGTCTATGGCCACAGAGCCAGCAGATGGCCAAGCTAGGATTGGAACCGAGGTCTACTCCCAGCTAACTTTGTGATAATTTCCTTTCACCCCAATCAGAGCTCAGGAGAGATGAGGCCCTAAGTTGGCGAGACTGAGAGCAAGTGTGTGGAAGATGATGAGTTCTTGGAAGTGGGACAGATCTAGGGACCCTCTGCCTGTGGGAAGACAGGGAACAGATGGCTGTGAACATCCCCAGGGAACAGCTGGAGGTCAGAAGGGCAGCTGTTGGTGGGCTGGAGTTCCTCAGAGCAGGACTCAGCCCAGGCCTAGAGGCCCTGGCTCACGGCACTCACCCCCGCTGCTCCGTCTGCCCGTCCACGTGGAAGAGCACCAGCTGCCCCTCCCGGTCGTGGCCCACAGCTGTCCTAGCTGACATCACGTTCACAAATTTGCTGAAGGAACCTGAAGGAGAGGCAGCCTGGCTGATCACCTGGCCCTTCGGGAGGCCTACTAAGCTCTGCCTGCCACTTCCTGCCAGTCACTCTCCACAGAGACATCACTCTCCACCTCCAGGTCTATGCATGCAACATCTCTCTTCCCGTGCCCCGCCCCAGTCGGTCTCCGCAGAGTAGCCAAAGGGCTGTTCTTCAATGTAAATCAAGATCAAACTCCAGGTGAAAATGCTCCAACGGCCTCCACTGTCCTTAGAACAAAATCCAAATGCCTTACCAAGGCCTGGCATGACCTCCTTAGCCTGCTTCTTCTACCTCATCTCCTGGAGGCCCACGCCTCTGAACACCCTGCAGCCACTTTCTACTTATGGCTGGACTGCACTTCTCCCCAGCTCTTCCCATGGCTTGCGCCTTCTGATCTAAGTCACCTCCTCCATGAGGCCTTCCCTGACTGCACAGTCTAAAACAGCCCATTTCCACATCAGGGCCATGGGGAACCTTCCCTGTCCCAGTATTGCATATCCCAGTGGTTCTCAAAATTGAATGTCAATCAGAATCACACAGGGCTCCTTAGAACACACACTCTTGGGCCTCAGCCCCAGGGATTCTGATTCTGTAGCACTGAGGCACAGGGGTAGGGGCTGAAGTTCTGCATTTGTAACAGGCTCCTCGGTGATGCTGATGCTGCTGGTCCACAAACATTTTAGGAACACTTCTCTATTCTCTTGTCCATAGCTCCTTTCCTCCAACTTTTTCTTTCTTAGCACTTACCACTTCTTTCCAGTATACTTAATATCTATTTCATTTCTTATATAGTCCACAATGCAGGGATCTTATCTGCTTTAATCCCCACTGATCCCCAATACCTAGAATAGTAATTGTTGAAAGACTTCCCCCACCACCCCACTGATCCTGGTTTTCAAGAGGCTTGTTGCCAACACCCCCACTCATCACCCACATCTCATCATACTCATTGCCCTTCCCCCACCTGTCTCCTGTGTCTCATCGCACTCAGCCGCCTGACTCTCGTTTATGTAGATGCTTCCGTTGCGAATCAGCCACACGACCCCACTCAGCAGCTGCACAAACGGATTCTCAGTGTCCAGCACCTCCTCTTCAGACAGGTACCTGGACACAGGGAAGGCATGAGATTCAGTCAACAGCAGTGGCAGCTGCAGGTAGTGCCCTCCCCCCACACACACTACCCCCGCCCGCCCCACCACCTGGCTACTTGATTCCTCCTCATGCCCAGGAACCTGCCTGGTCCTGGAAGCAATCTTTGCAAACAGTCTAGGCATCCCAATCTACACTTCATTTAACAGAAACAACCATCCCCAACAGATCACAAGTCCACCTATGGCCCTTAATCTCTCAGGCCGTCACCCCAGCCAAACTACCATCTGATGCCTGCAACAGCCTCTTAATTGGCCTCCTTGCTCCTACTACGGCCCAACCAGCCTAGTATCCAGCAGGGTCAGAGCAAGCTTTAAAATGACCAAAGTCAAAATAAATAAATAAATGACCAAAGTCGGTCCTATCCTCCTCTGATATTTTGCTCCTTCCTTCAGTCCCTCACACACACCAAGCCCCTCTGCACCTCTGAGCCTTAGTGCTTGCTGTTCCTTCTGACTGCAATGCTCTTCCTCCAGTTCTGACTCTGGCTGACTTGTGATTAATTTTCATGTCTCAACTCAAAGGTCACCTCCTCAGACAAGTCTTTCCTTATCACCTTCCCGAAACTCAACACTCTATTTACAATCTGTTCAACGTTTCACTGCACATATACAATTTGAATTAACTTAATTATCTCCCTGGGTTTTGTTTATTTTTCCTAGTAATGGGGTGGGGGGGGGTAGTGTCCTTTTCTGAAGGCAAAGGCTGTGCTTTTTCACAGCTATATCCTCAGTACGCAGCACATTTACCGACCCAAAGCAAGCGCTACACGATACTGGAAAATGAATAAACTCTACAAGGAAGGCATTACTTTCCCCATCCTGAAGATGAGAAAACGGAGGCTCAGTTTGGTTAGGGGACTTGAACACGGCGGCACGGCTACACCTCAACTCTCAGGCCCTCTGCTCTAGAATCTAGGGCCTAGACAGTCACGGGACTCCCTGCCTCCTCACCCGGTGACCAGGGTCCCGTCGCGGCGGATCCCGAACTGCGCGTTCTGCAGCCCCCCGGCGCTGCTCACCCGCCGCCCGTCGCTCACAACGTTCCCCAGGCACTCGCCCGTATCCATGCGGAAGAAGCCGCCATTCTGGGCGACGCTGCAGCCGGCCGCCCGCGCCGTCTCCTCCACGGTGGCGCGGCGCCTTGAAGCGCAGCCGCCGGGCCCGCCGGGCTCCAGCACCGAGAAGGTGCGCAGGGGCTCGGCGGCCCGCGTCAGGTGGCCGGCCACCGCGCGGTCTGCGAAGTGCGAGACGAAGATGCGTACGTTGGGGCCGCGGGCACCGGGGTTTGAGGGGAACGGCGGCCACCTCTCGTGCTCGCGGCTGCCGGCGCGCACCCTTGTGCAGTCCCGGGCAGAGCGCGCCCGCGTGCGGGAGTAAGGCAGCAGCAAGTCATCGTCGCGGGAGGCCCTGCTGGGATGGGGCAGACCTGAGCTCGGAGTGCTGTGCCCGGGTCTGGGGGACCCCCCAACGAGGCTTGACCCAGGCAGCTGTACTCACCCCGAGCCAAGGTCGCCGGACACCTCACCGAGGAAGCCGCGCAGTGAAATGAAGAGGAGAAGGCAGCGACCCATGGAGGCCGCCATGTTGGACTCGGGCCTCCGGTCACGTGGGCCCACCCCACATGACTCAGGACTTCTGGTGGCAGCTTTTAGCTCTGAATTGCTTATACTTTTATGGATATCCCAAAATCTCTTCCTGTAATTTACTGTGTTATTTTAGAAGGGGCGGACGCTGGGGCGGCGGGAAGTTTTCACGTTGATGTAATTTGAAGTCTATGGAAAGTTAAAAAAAAGTAGTATAAAGAATTCTCTTATACTTTTTACTTATCTTTACCAATTGTTAACGTTTGCGCTTTATTCATAGACTTTTTTTTTTTAATTTTTTTGGTACGTGGGCCTGTCACTGTTGTGGCCTCTCCCGTTGCGGAGCACAGGCTCCGGACGCGCAGGCTCAGCCGCCATGGCGCACGGGCCCAGCCGCTCCGCGGCATGTGGGATCTTCCCAGACCGGGGCACGAACCCGTGTCCCCTGCATCGGCAGGCGGACTCTCAACCACTGCGCCATCAGGGAAGCCCCGAAACTTCTCTTTTATGTTCCCTTCACTGGAGACAGCATCTCTGGACTCCCCACTTTCAAAGAGGAGGGCATCAGAGACTCCTACCCTTCCCTCTAGCTCCCAAACACAAAGGCCCCCCACCCTGGCTCCTGGGTGATGCTGGGAGCCTGTTTTCCTTGAATGCAAGCCGTGTGTATCCTTTCTAGGTTTTGGTTTCATGTCTTGGGTATTTTCATTACCTGTAAATTGTTTTTCTTGCCTCTTCACTCTTCTCAAAAGATGCTGTTGGTACTGAATGGCTTTGGGTAATTCTTCATCTTCAGCAGTTGAGAGGAAGAATGAAAGGTGAACTTCTCAAGATGGATTTTTAAATATTACTGGCTAAGCCCCCTACTCTTCACAACACCTCAAGCAACTCAAGTCTTCTCTTGAATCTGGAGGCACTTCTGGAAGTTTCCTCGTGCCCCTGGGTAGAGATACTTCCACACCACCTCAATATGCATCTACTGATTCCCAAATTGTGGTCCCCCAATCACCCATATCAGAATGGCCAGAGGAGCTCATTGAAAATGGGGGTCCGCAGCCCCTCCACCTGCTGAATCTATAGGTCTGGAGGCCTGAGAATCTTCATTTTATAAACGCCTCTGTCTTAAAACAGACTATCTTATTTCAAAAGCTTTGGTCTTTGAGCATCCTAAGCTTCTCATTTGGGAAGCCAGCATTTACTGGGAGCCTTGTCTGTACCTGGCAAAAGCTAGGTGGTTTCATATGTATTATGTCTACTCCTCATAGCTCAGGAAGGTGGAGATTATTTTGCTCATTTATTTATAGACAGGAAAATTGAGGCTCAGAGAGGTGAAGTGATATACTCCAAAGAGGACCAGCTGTCTGGTGTCACATGGCTGGAAAGGGGCTGCATCCTCTGCCTTTCCACCCTCTGCTGCTGCTGCTTCTTTTTCTCTATTTCTTCTTTTTATTCTTTATTTTTTTTAAATTTTGGCCATGACTCGCGGCATGTGGGAATCTTAGTTTCCCGACCAGGGATCAAACCCTGAACCCACGCCCCCTGCAGTGGAAGCATGGAGTCTTAACCACTGGACCGGTGGGGAAGTCCCAGCTGCTTCTTTTTAAAAAAATTTTGTTGAAGTACAGTTTACAATGTTGTGTTTAATTTCTGCTGTACAGCAAAGTGACTCAGTTATACATATTCTTTTTCATATTCTTTTCCGTTATGGTTTATCATAGGATATTGAATATAGTTCCCTCCACCCCTGCTTCTGTGTCACCACCTCTCAGACATCTCCCCTGACTACTCTGCCTAAAGAAGCTTCTCCAATGTTCTTTTCTCTCTCAGCCTGATGTCTCCTTCACAATCATTATCAGAACTCGCATTTCACTTACTGGTTTGTGTAGGTGGTTTCTGTCTCTTTTCCTTGTTTCTCTTTTCCCTGCCTAGTTTCTCCAGAGCCTAGAACTGTGTCTGGCATATAGTAGGTGCTCAGGGAATACTTGATGAAGAAATGAATTTGTTAACACAGGTGCAGGGGTCTGATATCTTCCAACAAGACCGCCCCTCATCCTGCAAAGTTTTGGCTTCCAAAACTCTGAGCCTATTTCCACGTGTGTGTGTGTGTGTGTGTGCATGTGTGTGTGTGCATGGACATGCATGTTGCACACCTCTCTCTGCACCCCCCCAACACCAGTACATCCTTTCCCCAACTGGCATAGAAGCCCAGCGCCCCCACCCCCACCCCTGCTCCCAGCCAGGGAGGAAGTACAGCTCACCTGGCTTCCCAAAGCATCCTTTCTGTGGCTTCTGCCAGCTGAGAATGGCCTCCAGCCACCGGAGTTTATAGAATTTGGAGAAGCCACTGATTCCACAGAACATGACTGGAAGCAAAGACAGGGGACCCTCTTCAGGCCTATCCCCCAGGCCCACCTCTTCCCCCTCCCCAAGGCCACCATGGTGCCACCTGCTAGAGAGAGGCGGCACCAGCAAGTGAGCACTCAGCACAGTGGCTGCAAGGAGGCAGCCCTGAGGGTCTGCATTAGTAAGCAGGGGCCCCCAAACCTGGGTCCTGCCTTGTTCAGTCTGTCCAGAGCTCCGTCACTGGGTCAGATTTTGGGGGCAGGAAGCAGTCAAAACAGTGGCAGATAAAATACAGGATGCCCACTTAAATTTATTTCCAATAAATGATGAATAAAAAATTGTTAAGTAGGACTTCCCTGGTGGTCCAGTGGTTAAGACTGAGTGCTTCCACTCTTCCACTGCAGGGGACGCAGTTTCGATCCCTGATTGGGGAACTAAGATCCAGCATGCCACACGGTGTGGCAAAAAAATTTAAAAAAAGAAAAAAATTGTTAAGTATAGCCCATGCAATGTTTGGGGTACACTTATACTAAAAATGTATTCGTTGTTTACCTGAAGTTCAAATTTGCCTGGGCCTCTTATATTTTCATTTGCTAAACCTGGCAGCCCTAGTGTATGTGTGTGTTTGTGTGTGTGGCCGGAATCAGGGACACCCTGCTGCTTTGTTCCTAGAGCAGAATGCGGGGGCCCATTGTTTTCCATGAAGAGGTCCCGGGTGGGGTAGGCGTATCCGAATGGCCTCAGCTTTCCGGTTCAGGTCCTTCATGTTGGCACAGAAGAGGTTCATGTAGCGCTGGCTCTGGCGGAACAGCCCCTTCGTGCATTCCGTCTGGGGGAACAAACACCAAGAGACAAGGAAGTTGGTGGTCTGAGCGATTCATGCACGCTGTTACAGGAAAAGACCTGCTGTTCTGAAACGGTTTTTTAAGTGGCTGCCTTTGGGGCAAGTCCTTTCCCTTTTCCCAAAATTTCTTCCCTATCCACACTCCCAGCCTGGTGGGGCTTAGTCACCGGGGGACAGAGAGAGCTGAGTTCGAGCCCCGGCTCTGCAGCTTAGGAGCTGTGCGACTTCCACCCCCTAAATTAACCTTTGTGAGCCTCAAGGGTTTTCATGGGGAAAGGGCGATGCCGATGGGAGCTGCACCCGAGGGGCGCTTGTGTGTGTGTGTGGGGGGGTGGGGGGACCGGTACCATAACCTGGAAGTGCCTGACACGACGTCCGACACTAGGGGGCGCTCTAAAGCGCTCTGTCACCGCATTCTGACTTCAGCCTAACCCCGCAAGCAGGCAGCTACAGTGCAGCTCAAAGCCTGGGCCGCGGAGCGGTTGCACGGAGACAAGGACAGGGGATGAGAACAGGCTTTGGAAACTTCTATAGCAATATGTCAGAGCAACTTTCTATCTGCTGAATCTAGTAATCACAATAACTTTCCTTGTAACTTGGCTTTTATTGTATTTACAAAAACACTGGGCTGTGACAGCTTACAAATAAATAATAATAAAAAATCTATTAAACAAAATCAGCAAGTTCTTTCTTGGCTAAGAATTTATGGACATTGAGTAACATTTTTGAATAGAGATAGCAAGCCCTACTTTGTATATAAATAAATATATGTTTAAAATGAGTATTTAGCGGGAGTTCCCTGATGGTCTAGTGGTTAGGATTCGGTGCTTTCACTGCCATGGCCAGGGTTCATTCCCTGGTCGGCGAACTGAGATCCCACAAGCCCCACGGTGAGGCCAAAATAAAATAAAATAAAATGTGTATCTAGCAAATCTTGTGCTTGGAAGAGTGTTTGGGCACAGGAGAAGTGATGGTGGGGCTCTTTTGGTCTTGGTTTGGTTTTCTGGAAGCAGCTAGCTACTGACTTTGTTCTAAGACCTTTTTCCATCTGTTGTTTACTGAGTTCTTTCTGCTGCTTCACTCTCTCTTCTTCTAATACCCTGTGATCCAGTTCAGCATGCAAAGTGCAACAGAATCTCATCCCCCCCCCCCCCCCGCCCCACCACACCACTGTGGTTGGATTTCATGGCTGAACAATGACAGGCTACTCACTTCCGCCTCCTGAGGTCTGAAGCAGGGGTTTAAACCCTGCTTAAAAAAAAAAAACAAAAAAAAACAACCCTGCTTATTTTCCAGGTGTGAACATACGAAACCACACCGTCATGAGCCCCTTTCAGTCATTCTTCCTCTTCCTTGGGCTGTGGTTGAGCCCACGCCAGGCACTCACCATTCTGGCCGAGAGGAAGAAGAGCAGCTGGTGAGACAGACAGTAGCCAGAGCAGCCGGGCCTGGTCATGAGGGTCTTGCAGAAATCGGAGAGCCTGCAGGGCTGGCTGCTGTTTGTCCTGTGGGAGAAGTGGTTCCAAGCTGTTAAAAGTGTCCTGAATGAAGCCCGAGGGCACGGAGCCTTTCCTGGTCCTGATGCCCCCTCTAGTTATTAGACCCCCCCAGTAGGGTCCAGGCACACAGCCATGCCAGATAAACACAGGTGTCCTGTGTCTGGATTGGCTAAATTGTTCCCCCCCGGCCCAGGGGAGGTGATGCTGGAGCTATCCTGAGTTAGGGGAGCCACCAGGAGCTGCGACTTCCCATTTCTCCGTGGGACCCCCAAGTACCATGTTTCCCAGAATTGCCCTAAACAGCAGATCCCTGGACCCAGAACAGCAGATCCCCGGGCCTGGCATGCTCACCCCCCTGTGCCAAGCCTGCCCCATGGAAGGGACAGGGCAGGTCCCTCACTGGAGCATAGCCCGTCTGCAAGCCCAGCTGTGTCCTGGCCCAAACACCTCTCTGAAGGATGCTGAGAAGGTGGGAGCTCGGGCACCTGCTGCCCCTTCTGCTCATGGGTTTCATGGGTCCCTGCACCTAGGGCTTCCCCTTGGGGGTTTGCTCCAAGCCCACTGCACAGCAGGTGAGCTAAGCTAGGCTGGGTCCTTCTTTCTGGGGCCTACAGCCCTGTCCTGCCTTCTGGGACTGGTTCTCCTTGCCAGATGCAGTTCACATTTGTTCTACAGAACCATAAAACAAATGTGAACTGCATCTGGCTAAGAGAACCGGTCCACCATGGGAGGTCAGCCCCCTGCGGTGGGGTCAGGGAAGGTTCTGGAGGAAGGATGCTGGAGCTGGCCCTGAAGTGTGAGCAGAGTTACTTAGGCACATGGCCTGGGGCGGGGCAGGGTGGGAGGAGGCCCCACAGAGGCGACTGCCAGGCACAGGCAAAGGCTTAAAGTGGGAGGGAGCCGGTGCCTTTGAGAGTCTGAAAAGAGGCCCCAGGGCTTGGACCGGAGTGGCCCGGGGACCTGGAAGGGCAGAGGAGTTGGGGCTTTTCCTGAGAACAAGGAAGCTTCGCACTGGGGTGGGGTGTTCAGATGTGCTTTTTGGAAAGATCCCTCTGGTGTGAGGAGACCAGCCAGTTGGGGAGTGCAGGGCGTGGAGGTAGGTGTTTGGAGAGGGCTGGAAGCCTCAGGTGGAGAGAGGGGGGCTGACTCACAGTGATGGGTGGAAGAAGGAACAGCTCTCGGGGGAGCTTGCGCCTGGTTTTGCCCAAACCCCTGGGGATTTGGAGAGTGAGTGGGACGGGAGGACTGGCGGAGGACAAGCACTTTGGGATTTTCAGGAAGCGGGGCCCGTCCAGGGGGCCACCCGGTTCCCAGCAGCTGCACCAGGCACAGGTCACTGTGCTCCTCTGAGAAGGAGTCCTGCTGCTCAAACGTGGAGTAGACCATGGAGGCCTTGGTGCGGGTCCAGATGTGCGGGAGCTTCCAAAACCAGGCTCAACGGCTGGCTGGAACTCTGGCAGAGAGGAGAGGGTTGCGGGGAGACCCAGGAGCAGTGGGCCATGCCGAGCTTTACTGCCCCCCAGGTTCCTGTGGTTTTGAGCCCACGAACTGGCTGTCCCTCCCCTGGCAGCCCTGAGCACACTCGGGTGCCTTCAGGGCTCCAAGCCTTGCCTGAGGGTTGGACACTGCATTTGAAACACAAAGGACGCTCTTTCTCTAAAAAAATTTTAAAAAATCACTAGGAACAGTGTTGGGATGGGCTCTGACTAAATCTATCACATCCCATGGAAGCTTGAGACATATAAGTAGGGTTAGTTGACACCTTTTGTTCCATTAGAATGTGGAGCTCTTATGGAACAGACTTCACGATGACACGGGCTTGGATGGTCTTAAGGACCAGGCCTGGGAGAGGGTGGGGGACGCCGACTGTGGAGGGACAGGCCGAAGCTCGGGAGGGCTGGGGTCTGGTCATGATGTCTGTCCAGTTATCTCCCCACTCACCCCCACGGACCTGGGAGCTGGGAGCCTGGGAGGCAGGGCTGGACCATACAAGGAGCTGGTTTATTTATTTATTTATTTATGGCTGTGTTGGGTCTTCGTTTCTGTGCGAGGGCTTTCTCTAGTTGTGGCAAGCGGGGGCCACTCTTCATCGCGGTGCGCGGGCCCCTCACTATCGCGGCCTCTCCTGTTGCGGAGCACAGGCTCCAGACACGCAGGCTCAGTAGTTGTGGCTCACGGGCCTAGTTGCTCCGCGGCATGTGGGATCCTCCCAGACCAGGGCTCGAACCCGTGTCCCCTGCATTAGCAGGCAGATTCTCAACCACTGTGCCACCAGGAAAGCCCCTGTTTTTTTTCTTTTAATTTAATTTATTTTTTTTGGCTGCATCAGGTCTTAGTTGCAGAATGCGGGATCTTTCGATGCGGGATGCGGACTCTTCATTGTGGCACGTGGGCTTCTCTCTAGTTGTGGCGTGAGGGCTTTCTCTCTCTAGTTGAGGCGCGCGAGCTCAGTAGTTGTGGCACGCAGGCTTAGTTGCCCTGCGGCATGTGGGATCTTAGTCCTTGAACAAGGATCGAACCCGCATCCCCTGCATTGCAAGGCAGATTCTTTACCACTGGACCACCAGGGAAGTCCCTTTTTTAAAAATAAGTTTGGAATAAGATCGTTTGAGGGCACACCTGCCCCCTGAACTGAACAGAGGATTTCTTAGAGTGGAGCCTGTCCAGTAGGGACAGAATATGAGCTGCAAAGGGCAAGCTTCGTGGGTGCTTCAAAATCGTCTAGTGGCCACATTAAAAAAAAAACAAAGAGAAGCAGGTGAAATGAATTTTAACAATCTATTTTATTTGAACAAATGGATCCCAATATCCAAAATATTATCTTTTCAACTTGCTGTCAACATGAAAAATCAATAAAAATTAATTATTTGCATTCTTTTTTTAATATCATTTTTCTACTACTAAGTTTGAAATCTGGGGAGTATTACACTCGTGGCACATTTCAGCTCAGGCTGGGTACATTTCAAGAGCCCCACAGCCACGTGTGCTTCTCGTATTGGGACAGTGAGGACTTAGCGCCCTCATGCAGCTCACTCACTGTGAAAGTACATCTGTTTCCCTGCAAAATGTCACTGTTGGAGTACTGGGTGCTGTCCCGAACTTCATTGGGACTACTACGTGTATGCATGCCATATGCCCTTTCTAAAAAATTCTGAATTCAGAAACATATCTGGTCCCCAGGGTTCCAGTTAAGAGATTATAGATCTGTAAGAATAATAAAAATACCACCACCAAAATGTGCATCTGATGTTCCTTGTGGGCAGGGTTTCTCAATCTATTTTTCATTCTTGCCCTTCTCCAGCCTTTTAAGATATTTCCCCGTGAACATTTAAAAATAATAGCTTTTTTGAGATATAATTTGTTACCGAGTCCAAGCTTGCTCTGCTCGCTGCACGACAGGCCAATGAATGGGGAGACGAAGTGTTGAGGGAAGGAATACGACTTTATTCGGAAAGCTGGCAGACCGAGAAGATGGCAGACTAGTGTCTCCGGTAAACCATCTTATGGGGTTTGGATGCCAGTTTCTTTTATAGTACAGAGAAGGGGAGGAGATGAGGAAGTAAAGTAAAAAGGCCATAATTGCGAAAATCCCCTGGTGAGGGGATGTGTTAATTTCTTCTTTCTTGAAGCCATCCACAGGTGGGGGGGGGGGTTCAGATTATCTCCCTGTGAGCTGAACAGAGGCACTTTAGTTTAACTTTCAGGCAAAGGGGCAGGGTTCCCTGAGGCAGGCCATTATGTATGATTATAATAACAAAAGCAACGAAAAGCAAAGGTTAAAGTCAAAGAAACAGATTGAACACGGAGTCCAATTTAGCTCTTCCCTGTTACAAATTCACATGCCCTTTTAAAGTATACACTTTGGCAGTGTCTCTTAAAAGTATATTCACAAAGTTGTGCAAACACCACCACTGTCTAATTCTGAAATATTTTCATCCCCCCAAAAAGAAACCCCACATCCATCAGCAATCACTCCCCATCCCCCCTAACCTCAGCCCCTGGCAACCACTACTCTGCTTTCTGGTTCCATGGATTTGCCTACTCTTGACATTTCACACAAATACTCATTCAATATATGACCTTTTGTGTCTGACTTCTTTCACTGAGCATAACGTTTTCAAAGTTCACGTATCTTGTAGCATGAATCAGTGCTTCATTCCTTTTTTATGCCTGAAAAATATTCCATTGTATGGATAGATCACGTTATCCATTCATCAGTTGATGGGCACTTGAGTTGTTTCCATCTTTCTGCTACTGTAAATGATGGTGATATAAACATTCATTAACGGGTTTTTGTTTGAAAACCTGTCTTCAGTTCTCTAGGGTATACGCCTAGGAGTGCAATTGCTGGGTCACATGGTAACTGTACGCTTACGTTTAACTTACTGAAGAACTGCCAGACTACTTTCCACAGCAGCTGCACCATTTTCCACAATCACCAGTGATGTGGGAGGGTTCCTCCTGCACAAGTTTTTGTTCAGAACTCCTGTGAAATTTTTGTTTGGCTGCACTGTGCAGCATGTGGGATCTTAGTTCCCCAACCAGGGACTGAACCCATGACTCCTGCATTGGGAGCACAGAGTCTTAACCACTGGACCACCAGGGAAGTCCCTGTTGAAAATTTTTTTTTTAAAGATTTATTTATTTAATTATTTTTGGCTGCATCAGGTCTTAGTTGCTGCATGCGGGCTCTTCATGGTGGTGCTTAGGCTTCTCTCTAGTTGTGGTGTGCAGGTCTTCTCTTCTCCAGTTGTGGTGTGCAGGCTCCAGGGCATGTGGGCTCTGTAGTTTGTGGCATGCGGGCTCTAGTTGAGGCGTGTGAGCTCAGTAGTTGTGGCACGAGGGCCTAGTGGATCTTAGTTCCCTGACCAGGGATTGAACCCACATCCCCTGCATTGTAAGGCGGATTCTTTACCACTGGACCACCAGGGAAATCCCCAGGTGAAATTTTAATACTGCAGATATATTGCATATTTGTTTGTGTGCCGTATCTATATCTGCACTTTATACATAAAAAGAGTATGTTTTTCTTTACTCCTCAAGAACCGTTTTTTTCTGGCTTGGGTGTGTCACTGAGAACGACTGTTCCAGGTGAAGCCTGTCACTATCATCACTTGTTAACCCCTACAACAACCCCTCAAGTGGGTACTATTCTTATCCCCTTTTGTACCTTAAAATCTGAGGTTCTGGGGGGAAAGTGACTTATTTTGACCCCCTGTCTCACAGCTAGGATGAGGTGGTTCAGGTATTCCAACACCTGAGTCCACATCCTTTTTTTTTCTTCCTTTTAAATTTTTATTTATTATTATTATTTTTAAATTTATTTTTGGCTGCGTTGGGTCTTCATTGCTGTGCGCAGGGCTTTCTCTAGTTACGGCAAGTGGGGGCTACTCTTCGTTGCGGTGTGCGGGCTTCTCATTGCGGTGGCTTCTCTTGTTGTGGAGCACAGGGTCTAGGCACGTGGACTTCAGTAGTTGTGGCTCACAGGCTCAGTAGTTGTGGCATGCAGGCTCAGTAGTTGTGGCACGCGGGCTCTAGAGCACAGGCTCAGTAGTTATGGTGCATGGGCTTAGGTGCTCCGTGGCATGTGGGATCTTCCCGGACCAGGGCTCAAACCTGTGTCCCCTGCATTGGCAGGTGGATTCTTAACCACTGCGCCACCAGGGAAGTCCCCCGAGCCCACTTCTTAATCATGAAAATTCTGCCAAGGTTCAGCCTCCTGTCTCTGGAAAGGGAAACAGTACCCTCTTGACCTCTGGGAGGACTGAATTTCATGTGTGATGTTGGCCAAGTGGGCAAGCAGTACAAGCAGGACTGGCTTGTGATGCATCCTGCTTCTCTATCTCCCTAGAGAAACAATCCCAACGCCTTCCTCAATCAGGCTTTCATATTCCAGGACGAGGCGTTTACCTCTGGTTTGTCACAACCATGGACCTGGTCCTTATCCTCTTAGATCATGAGAACAAGAGGGGCTCTCTGAGATGTGAAGTTCCCATCCCTTAATTTACAGGTCAGGAAAGCCAACTGATAGAGAGTGACTTGTTCAAGTTCAAGGCACCCTGAGGCCAAGGTCTCTGGATCCCAGCCCCGTCCCACCTCAGAGGGTGCCCGGAGTGGGCAGGGCATGCGTTCCAGCTTCACACCCTTGGCAATGTAACAGAAGGCAGTGGCCTCCCTGGGAACTGGGGCATTAACGAGGCTGCCCATGGTGTCTGTCTGCCCATCCCTCCATCCGTATGTATGTACTCGTCCTTCCTTACCCTCTTCTACCCTCAGGTTTCAAGCCCTGCCTCTGCCACACACTCACTAATGTTGTGACCTTCAATGACCTCATCTGTAAGAAGGGGAGTCACAGGGCTATTGGGAGAAGCAAAGGAGATACATACCAAGTCCTGAGCTGTGTTCTAGGGTCCCTGGTGTTGCCCCATCCAGGCTCTCATCAAGGGAGGAGGCACTGTGTCACTTGTCTAATATGTGGGTGGGTGAGGTGGGGCTGAGGGCAGGTGGTCGCTGTGCCTGACGTGCAGGTTCTGGGGCAGCTCCCAAGGCAAGGGCAGAGGGGGTGGCTTCAAGGGGACCCATTTCAAAGTCAAAGCGCTGTCACATAGATCCACACAGAACTCTTTAGTGTGGTTACTTTGGGAGGTGAGACAGGAGGGTCAGTGGGGAAATTTTCCTTTCTTACTCTGAATACTTAAAATCGTTCTGGTTTTTAGTTCCTTCATTGTCCTTCTCTCTCTCTCTGTCTCTATTTTTTCCTTTCTTTTTTGGCTGTGCCACGCTGCTTGTGGGATCTTCATTCCCCTGCCAAGGATTGAACTCCGGCTCTCGGCAGTGAAAGTGCAGAGTCCTAACCACTGGACTTCCAGGGAACTCCCTCTTTCTCTTTATATTTTAAATGTTTTATTCAAGTACAACATACATCCTGAAAAATGAATAAGTTTGCTTTTTGATGAATTTTCCCAAATGGACCACACCCACCTTACCAGCACCCAGATCAAGAAACAGACCATGACACCCCCACCAGCTCCCCACTGCCACCTCCCACTCATTCCCCGACCCTCCAAAGCAGGTCACCCCTCTAACTTCTAACAGTAAAGAGTAGTTTTGATTTACATAATGGAACCAGCCAGTATGCACTCTGGCTGGTCTCTTTTCTCAACATTATGCTTATGCGTTTCATCCAAATTGTTATCTCACTATATTTTAAATTATCTTAGAACTTTGAAGAAAAAAATGTTCCTAGATCCCTACATAGTAACAGCTTTACCTTAATACCACTAAACCTCCGCTCCCAGGTTGGAGGTTCGCGGGCCCCGGCTTAGGGAACAGGGAACCACGTCCCCGCCTCCCTTCTCTCCACCCACCTATAGGAGGCTCGGTCTGCGGCTGCGGACAGCCGGCACAGCCGGCTGGAGCGCGGTCACGTGACGGTTGCCGGCCCGCCAAGATGGCGGCTTCCTGCGTGGTCCTGCTGGCGCTGGCCCTGACGCTGCTGCTGCTGGTGGCGTGGAAGCGCTGGCGGTGGGGGCGCGCGGCCCGCCACGTGATTGTCGTGGTGCTGGGCGACGTGGGCCGCAGTCCCCGCATGCAGTATCACGCACTGTCGTTGGCCAAGTGCGGCTTCTCCGTGACCTTCTTGGGGTTCTGCAGTGAGTGCCCCGGGGGCCTGGGAGGGAGGCTGCTCTCTCAGCCTTTGACCCTCGGCTTTGACCGCCCCACGGGGGCCGAGGCGGGGACGCCCCTTTACCCTCTCCTCCGTCGGGCAGCTCTCCGAGGTTGGACGAGCCGGGTTGTGGCCTGGACAGCGGTTGCCAGGTTTCTGCCCAGCCTCTGCTGGGTGGGTCCCTGGGAACAGTCAGCATTAATCGAGCGCCTGCCATATGCCAGGACTGTGCTAAGCTAAATGAACTCAGTGCATAGTCTCACTTATTCCTAGTAAGTGGAAAGATGGACTGGAACCCGGGTGGATGTGACCCCAGGGCAAGTGCTGGTAAGCACATCTCTGAGGCTTCTTTTGTCAGGCAGTGTCTGAGAAGACAGGCAACTTGTCTCCTCTCCGTTCCTCACCCTCAGCGCAGAACTCTGCAGGCAGGAGGTATTTCATTTTCGCAGGATGTCCAGCGTTTTTCCCTCAGTGTGCGGGGGCAGGGGTGTCTGCTCCTCCATCTTCCCCCACTTTGACATCTTTAGAAGGTAGCGCTATCCCATATCAGGGGAAAAAAGGAATAGCACTGGTTGCCTCTGGTCCCTGTTTAGAGTCTGCTACCCCAGGGTGAGGGGCTGGAGTGAGACTTCCTAGGGGTCTCCCTATGGTGTGATAATTCCACCATCCAGGGAATCTAGGTTAGCTTGAGTGCCTACTATGTGCCAGGCATTGTGCTAAGTAAAAATGGATAAGATTCCAGCCCTCCCTCTGTGGGTGGTCTAGTGGAATCTGGACAAGAACTGGCCTCATTCTCTGTTCTGGCTACTGAGGAACAGAGAGGTTCCAAAACACTCTCCCCTATTCAGCCTGTGGGGCGGGGATCATCTGACTTTAAATTAGATCATCTTCTCCAGCACATTAAAAGGGACATTCTTTTCAGCCTCCAAACCCCACGATGAGCTCTTGCAGAGCGACAGAATTCAGATTGTGAGTCTGACAGAACTTCAGAGACTTGCAGGTAGGAAGCAGTCAACTCCCGATATCTCTGAATCTGTGTGTGTGGGGGGGAGGGGAAGGCGGGGAGCGTGGGGTGGGGGGGATCTGCAAATTGCCAAGAACTCCTTTACTAGTGATGGCTGTTTTCTGACTTGCAGTTGGGCCCCATATTCTCCAGTATGGAGTCAAAGTTGTGTTTCAGGCAGTGCACTTGCTGTGGAAGTTGATGTGCAGGAAGCCAGCAGCTTACATCTTTCTCCAGGTACGCGTCAGCTCCACCTCCCGCTGTGAGAACCACTGTTTTAACAGTTTTCTTTACTTTCCAGTTTTAAAAAATGTACAGATTGGTAAATGCATATTCACATGTGTGTGTATAAACTTTTAAAAACATGAGTAGGAGCCTATGGTATGTGTCCATTCTATTTATGGTACTCATCCCTTCTGTTTTTCAGTGTTTTACAGATAGTCTTATTTTGTACTTGTTACATATCTAAGTGTTTTACATGCATTATTTCATTTAATTCTTCACAACAATCCTGAGAAGTAGGTTCTTGTGTTACCTACACTTAGAGATGAGGGAACCTAGACCCAGAGAGGTTCTGTAAGTAACCCATTGTCACACAGCTAGGAAGTGCTGGAGTCAGGATTTGAACCAGCTTGTCACTCTAGTTCTGGAGTTCCACTCTTAGCCTCTCACCTTGACTGCTTTTTAACGTAGAGAAGCTCCTTCTTTTTTTTTTTTTTTTGCGGTACGCGGGTCTCTCACTGTTGTGGCCTCTCCCGTTGCGGAGCACAGGCTCTGGACGCACAGGCTCAGCAGCCATGGCTCATGGGCCGAGCCGCTCCACGGCATGTGGGATCTTCCCGGACCGGGGCACGAACCCGTGTCCCGTGCATCGGCAGGCAGACTCTCAACCACTGCGCCACCAGGGAAGCCCTCCTTCTTTTAATTGACTGTATTGTATCCTGATATGAGATGTATCCTAATGTATTCATTTAGTCTCATCTTAATGAGCACTCAGATTCCTCCTGATTTTTTTTTTTTTTTTTTGCGGTACGCGGGCCTCTCACTGTTGTGGCCTCTCCCGTTGCGGAGCACAGGCTCCGGATGCGCAGGCTCAGCAGCCATGGCTCACGGGCCCAGCTGCTCCGCGGCATGTGGGATCTTCCCGGACTGGGGCATGAACCCGTGTCCCCTGCATTGGCGGGCGGACTCTCAACCACTGCGCCACCAGGGAAGCCCTTCCTGATTTTTTTTACCTAAAAATTAAAAAAAAAAAATTAATTAATTAATTTTTTTGGCTGCATTGGGTCTTCATTGCTGCTCATAGGCTTTCTCTAGTTGCGGTGAGCGGGGGCTACTCTTCATTGCAGTGTGTGGGCCTCTCATCGCAGTGGCTTCTCTTGTTGTGGAGCATGGGCTCTGTGGGCTCTAGAGCGCAGGCTCAGTAGTTGTGGCGCACGGGCTTAGTTGCTCCGTGGCATGTGGAATCTTCCCGGACCAGGGCTCGAACCCGTCTCCCCTGCATTGGCAGGTGGATTCTCAACCACTGCACCACCAGGGAAGCCCTTTACTTTTAAAATTGTATGGTGAAGAGTATCAGTGAACATATGTCTTTTGCATGGGTTCTGTTTCTTCCTTGGGATAAATTCCTAGGACGGGAAGTGCTTGGTCAGAGTCCATGCACTTTTAAAATGTTGTGATGTGTTACTGGATAGTCCTAGAGTAAGGTTGGGTCAGTTTATTCCCCACCTAACAGGGAAGCCTCTTCCACCTATCCTCACCACCACCAGGTATCATTAGGTGTTTTAGAGTTTCCATTCTGATAGGTGAAAAATGGTACCTCCTTGTTCCATTTTTTGTTTCCTTGAATATCAGTGATCTTGGACTTAGCAGGTTGGTCAATTTTCTTTTATGACTGTTTATACCTCTTGGTGAGGAAGAGGGTCTTTCTTCTGCTTATCGATTATCAAGAGCTCTGTAAAGATAATTGACTCTTTGCCACGTACGTTATTTTTACTTGGTTTATTCTTGACCGTGGTCTGGTTTCCTTCTCTTCCTTCAAGTCTCTCTTTCCCAGAACCCTCCGGGCCTGCCCGCCATTGCCGTGTGCTGGTTTGCAGGCTGCCTTTGCGGGAGCAAGCTCGTCATTGACTGGCACAACTACGGCTACTCCATTATGGGTCTGGTGCACGGCCCCGGCCACCCCCTTGTTCTGCTGGCCAAGTGGTGAGAGTCTGGGATGAGGGTGCCGACATTGTCCCCAAACTGTGGTGGGAAGAAGGGCCGGTGCGGAGACCCGGGGAAGCTGATTCCCGTGTGCCCTGTGGGGGTGAGGGCAAGGCTGGGGAGTTGGACTGACGCTGGTGACAAGTGATAGAAACAGGCCTGAGCAAAGGAGGGCATTTGTTGGCCCATGAAACTGAAAAGTCCTGAGAAATGGCTGACTTTGAGCTCAAAAAAGGTGTCATCAGGACCCCTCGATGTCTCTCCACACTTCCTCCTAGAGGTATTTCTCAGGCTCTGGAAGCCCCTTGCTCTCATCCCCACCCCACCAGGCTCAGTGGAGAGAGCAGGCCTGTGGTTGGCTCCTGCGCACCTGGCGTCCTCTGACGCCCTCTGAGCCTGGGGGGCTTCAGTACCCCGTTGTCTCAGGCTTGGGACAAGTGCTCCACTGGAGAGCTGGGGTCCCAGATGAACCCATACCAGATACCCAAATGGAAACTGGGGACTGCTCCTGGCTGACGGGGACGTGGGTCACAGTCTGCTGCAGCTGATGAGACAGGGAGAGGGAAGAAGGGCGTTGGGAGCAGGTTGGACCTGGAGGAGGAAGCAATGTTGTGTTCTGAGTCCGAGTTATACCATCTGCCTCGGTGTGGACTTGCAGCCTCAAGCCGTTGGCCGGCTGTGGCGTTTCCCCTGATGGGTCATTCGTGGGTGGTGGTCGCAGCAGCAGTCAGTGAGCGCTTGCTGCATGCCAGGCCTCAGGCCAATCCTTTATCCCATTCAGACTCCAGTGCTGCCCAGCAAGGGTGTCCTGTGATCGCTGTCTTTTTACAAACCAGGAAACCGAGAGCCCTCATGTCACTTGCCACAGAGCTAATACATGTGAGCTCCAAAATTCCATCCCAGGCAGTCCAGCTCCAGAGCTTTCTCTGTATCCTGAGTGAGGAACAGGCCGTGGTACCTACACACGCGAAATAACCCTGTTCATTTCCAGTTCTTTTTCAGTCCTGCCCTGTCACCAGGGCTCAAGTCTCCGTTTGGAGCTAATCTGTTGATAACGCCTTTCTAACATTTGCTAAACTCCCTTTGTAACCCATTGGGAGTGAGCCTCAGCCCCACAGCCTTTGCAGGGAATAGTGCAGTGTGGCTGAGATTTAATAACAAGATTTTATTGTATTTCTCCTTCATTTTATGGCAAGAGAGACTGGATTTTCCATTCTGTAGTGATATATGGTTTCTCTTGAAAGTAATTGTATTTAAGCTGAAAAGCAATCTGATTTAAAGAAAGGTGTGCAGGAGGTAATAGTACAGGTGGTAGAACTCTGTGCAAACATGGGGAAGGTGCCTCGCCAGTGACCTGATTTGGGAGATCCCAGCTCTGCGGCCTCTTCTGTATCATAAGATGTTGAGTCCCATGGGGCTGGGGTGGTGGTTCCTGGCCCAGAGAGCTCTGGGCTGACCACTGATATGTCTTTTCAGGTATGAGACGCTCTGCGGACGCCTGTCCCACCTGAACCTGTGTGTGACCAATGCGATGCGGGAAGACCTGGCAGAGAACTGGGGCATCAAGTAGGGGCCTCGGGAAACGAGGGGTCCCTCCCAGCGCCGTTGACTCCCAGCTGCTGTGTCATGTTGCAAGGCATTGGGAGCTCCCAGGGTTCCGGGAGGTGGTTACTGGTTTGGGGAGGCTGAGGGAGGAGGAAGCTAGAGTTTCTTTCCCAGCCAGCCAGATGGTCCAGGAAGTGTTCATGTTAGAAATTCTCTCTGTGCTTCTCCAAGTAATTCTAAAGCTTATTGTTGAGACTTAGATACCTAAGCACCCTTCTTCTTCTGGATACTTCTGGGTCTTATGTTCCTTAGGCCTTTCTTTGCCCCTCCCTAGAGCCCCCCAATGATCTCATTGCAGAGCTGTGACTGTCTACGACAAGCCAGCATCTTTCTTTAAAGAAACGCCTTTGGACCTGCAACACCAGCTCTTTATGAAGCTGAGCCGCACCTACTCTGCATTCAGGGCCTGGTAAGTCTGCTGTCTTCAGCTTTCAGCTGCCTTGTTTTATGCTCGCTGCTGACCTGGAGATCTAATCCAGGGGATGGCAAACTATGGCTGCAGGCCTGCTGCCTGTTTCTGTAAATAAAGTTTTATTGGAACACAGCACGTTCATTCATTTGCATGTTGTCCTTGGCTGGTTCCACACTACAAGAGCAGAGCTGGGCTTTGCAATGGAGACCGTATGGCTCCCCAAAGCCTACAGTGTTTACTCTTTGGCCCTTTAAGGAAGTGTTTGCCCTGTACTAGGCTGTGGGTGTCCTTACCCTCCTGCCAGTGGTTCCTGACCGCATGGCGGGGTCTGTGCACCTATGTGTTCTCTGGGCATCTCCCAGGGGTAAGGAGAGCCCTTCTGAGCGGCTCTCCATACAGCTGGTCTTTGTTCTTCTCAGTAACGTGGGGGCAGTTGGAGGGGTCACAGCGTCCTCATCTTAAGTCTAGGGGATGATTAGAACAGTAAGCCCTGTGAAGGCAGGGGCTGAGTCGGCCTTGTCTGCCGTTGCGGCCTCAGCACCTAGCAACACATAAATACAGATAAGAGAGAAAGCAAGGTGCAGGTCTGTGCCCAAGGCCTTGGGTGGTAGGGCCACCTGGTGGCTCTGACGTGGCTGCACCCCAACAACTGGTAGCCTGCGGGCCTCACTCTGGTGGGAGAATGGCCGTTCTCGGGCCCAAGGGCCTGCTCTGTGGCAGCTCACGGGCTCTCTCTGCTCCTTCAGTTCAGAACCCTCGGACTCGGGCATGGAGAGGTCGGCCTTCACGGAGCGGGATGCCCAGAGTGGAACAGTGACCTGCCTTCCTGGGCGGCCGGCCCTTTTGGTCAGCAGCACGAGCTGGACAGGTCTCAGGACCCCCCCGGGCGCTTGGGGCTTGTATGAGCACCTGGCTGAGCCTGTGTTCTCGCCGCTGCCAGGCGTGCACCCCACATGTATTTGGGGCCTCGATGAGAAAGGGGAGCACATTGAGCTGGGTGGGGAGGCATCTAGAAACTGGCCCGTGACACTCGGTTCTCTTTTCCCATAGAGGATGAAGACTTCTCCATCTTGTTGGCAGCATTAGAAAGTAGGTGTATGGCTGTGATCAGGAGCTGGGCTTGTCGGGGCTGCTGAGCTGCAGGGTGCTCACCTGGCCTTGCGTGGTGTCCTTGGCAGAGTGTTCCTGACCCCAGGGCCAGGGCCACTGGGTGGAGGTGGCAGGCGTGAGTCCCCTTTTGGGTCAGTGAGTGACCAGCCTAGCTCTGAATTGCCACCTCCAGGAGAAGGGATTGCATGGTTGGGAGCAGTGCTCCCTCCTCCTCTCCCTTCCCCCATCCCCTCGCATCAGCCCCTCACTCACCTGACTACATGATCTTGGTTATCATATATTTATTTTCCTAAACACAGAGTTCGAACAGCTGATCGACGATGGAGAAAGCCTCCCTCCTCTGGTCTGTGTTATAACAGGTACCCACCTGGGACCATCCCTGTTCCTGTATCAAACGGGGCAGTGGAGGCATGTCAGGCCTGTGATGTTTGTTGTCTCGTTAATTCTCACCCCAACTCTGTGATGTATGGTTTTCTACACCAGCTTGACGGGGAGGCTGAGGCTCAGAAGGGCTTCATGGCAGAGCATGGAGTCTAGATTTCAATCTCAGATAGCGTGACCTCAGAGATTCTGAGCTTTCTACTTCACAGTGGTTTCCACGTATCTTTTTTTTAAAAATGAGAGTCTGCTGTCCAATGTCAAACTGTTTCCAAAGGAGCCGGGTGAAGAGAGAGAGGCAGAGGAGATTTGGTTGGAGGAGGAGGGTCCTCAGCCAGCTGCCCCACCTTGGATACTCCTCTCCTCCAGGCCCTTGGACGCCCAGGGGCGGCAGGAGCCCACTGCTCATGCTGTGCCACCTGGGGATCTGGGCGGGGCACAGGGGCAGTCTGTGTGAGAAGCTGTATTGGTGGGCGCTCTGGTGCCTGGCCAGAGTTTATCCTGGCTGTGTTCCCAGCCCAAGGCCTGCTGGGGGAACGGCCATGGCCTCAGCAGTCGAGGTGCACACCCCTTGGGGGTCGTTTCTGGAAGGGGTCTGGATAGGGGCCTGATTGGAGCTGCTGCCTGTGGGCCTTCTGCTCACGCCCTTGCAGGGGCTTCTCAGGCCTGGGGCTGGGGGACAGGGCCAGACGTGGGCCCAGTGCAGTGACTCCGGTTTTCTCTGTAAGGCAAAGGGCCTCTGAAGGAGTATTACAGCCGCCTCATCTGCCAGAAGCATTTCCAGCACATCCAGGTCTGTACCCCATGGCTGGAGGCCGAGGACTATCCCTTGCTTCTAGGTAAGAGGCCTGCAGGGGGAGGGCTGGGGTTTATAAGGGAGTACCTGAGGGCAGGGGACAGAGTTTTTCTGAAGACGGCCAGATAATGAATATTTTACCAGGTTCTTTTGCATATTCTTTGTTTTTTTAACCCTTTAATGATTTCAAGCCATTGTCTGCTCAGGGGCCCTACACATGTAGGTCTCAGGCTGGGATGGGCCCTGGCTGGACTCTGGGAGAACGAGGCTGTTTCCTGGTGTGCCACCTCCCTGCCTGTTTGCCAAGGTTACGTCCGAGTGCTCTTGGCCTCCACGCCCTCCCCTCACCCTGCTCTTCCCTTGGGCAGAAGGGCTGGGCGGGGCTTGGGTTGGGGTCAATTCCCAAGTCTGGGAGGTACAGAGACCATGAGGTAAACAGTGTGGACTCTTCCAGTGTGAAGGGGCAGCCCTCCCTTCTCTTGCGTTGTTGATCCCTCGGGGAGGGCTTATTGGCTGGGTGCCTATAGGTCTCAGCAGCCACTAAGCTGTCTCCGGAGTGGGAGGCGGGGAGCCTTCGTAGGCAGGAGCTCCAGCGGCACTGAGTGATGTACGGTTGCTTCCTTGGCTTTATATTCACAGCGACAGCTGGTTTTCTGTTGGGTCTGCTTTGGGTTCTTTTTCTAATTATTGTGATAAAATACACATAACAAAATTTGCCATTTTAACCATTTTTCCATTTTTAAGTGTATGCAATTGAGTGGCATTAATTACACTCACAGTGTTTTGCAGTCACCGCCACTGTCTCTTGCCAAAACATTTTCATCACCCCAAGCAGAAACTCAGAACCCATTAAGCAATCATTGCTGCGGCTTCTTTTAAAATACAGCGTGGTTAAGGAGAAAAAGGGGGCCAGTTTAAAGAAAAACATTGGTGACGGGCAGGTCATTTTCAGAAAGGGCCGAGAGGCCAGGAGCGGCAGGTGGGAAGCACCTCCGTGTCCCAGCCTCCTGCCAGGCTGCTTGGCCAACCCCAGGCAGTCGTACGTGGGGTTGGGGACTTTATCACCCCCTTTCCACTCCTCCCCGCAGGCCTCGGTCCACAGTCCTGCAGGATGTGTGGTCACCGGGCGCACAGCCAGAGCTGATGGCCCCCTCATCCTCGCCCTGCAGGGTCTGCGGACCTGGGCGTCTGCCTACACCGGTCGTCCAGTGGCCTGGACCTGCCCATGAAGGTGGTAGACATGTTCGGGTGCTGCCTGCCTGTGTGTGCCGTGAACTTCCAGTGGTAGGAGCGGAAACCCAGTCCTCCCAGGGTTAGGTTATCAAATCAGCAGCTTGGGGGGAACCAGCAGAATTGCCTGGGAAAGCTTCCTGGAGGGCTCCACCTCCCCATCTGTGCAGCTCTGCCACCCAGAGGGAGCAGGAGCCCTCTGGTCCCTGTGGGCGGGCTGGGCCCCACCAGACAGGGTGGCTTCCAGTTAGAGCTCGTGTTGAATAAAAATTGGAGTCTTAAGTACTCTACTTGGGGGCTTGTGCTCACAGGGTGCAATGGTGGCTGGAATTGCCCGCACAGCTCACATGTACTTATTTCTCTCTCTGTCCCTTTAGTCTGATCTCATGTAGTTGTGTTCGAATCAGTTGAATGAGTGTATTTCTGTCTCCGCTCTTCCTGGCAAAGATGGGCAGGAGAGGGCATTTGGAGACGGTAGTGTTAGAAAAGGTTCTAGAAACAGTGGCCCCACCATGAGCTGAGGAGCCAGCTTCTGAATGGGAAATCCAGGATGTTGGAGCCCGGGTTCAGATAGTGTTGGGATCAACCCCCTGATCACCTCTGAGCCTGCCTCCAGCAGGGCTGCCTTTTACCTGGTTTCTCTGCTGTGGAATTAAGAAAAAAAAGGCAGAACTTACTAAGAACGTTCTCACTGAAGAGAGCATGTAGCACAAAAAGTCCACATACCCCTTTACTGTCCCTCCTTCCCCAAATTGGTTTGGATTTTTAATGTGTATCCTGCCAGGTCTCTTTTCTATTCAGATGCCAAATCTAAGAACAGGCTTCCTGAAACCAGACTGTTCCTGCCTCCAGCTTAGCCTGCGGGTGGGGTGGAATTGGTGGGGAGCAGGTGGGCACCTTGGGTTCTGTATCTCCTCCAGGCAGCTCTCAGACCTCCCCTGATTCTCTCTGCAGCTTACACGAGCTTGTGAAACACGAGGAAAATGGCCTGGTCTTCGAGGACTCAGAGGAGCTGGCAGCTCAGCTGCAGGTAGCGTGTCTGCTCCCACACTGTGGCTTGCAGGGTTTTGGAGATTCCTTGTTCCTGCAGCTGGGTGGGTGGCCCTGGGCTGTGTATGGGTGAGCGGGCAGCGGTCTCAGAGGCAGGGCCCCATTGGGCCCTGGAGGGATCAGGGCTCGCCCCACCTGCCGTCTGGGTTTATGGAGCTCACACCACACAATGATGCTAGAGCCAGGTGGACTGTGCCATTTAGGGGGTGATTGGATCTGAGAAGGGAGAGTGAGGAGCGAGGGAGCTTCCTGGACCGGCCTTATGAGATGGGTGGGCATCTTCAAAGGATACTTCTTTCTTACCACAAATTACAAAAAGTAACACGTCATCATTCTTGATCATTGAGACCAAGGGCAACAGACTTTGGAAAGGCTCAGAAAAAAACATTTTAGACTTTGCCATAGTCTCTGTCAGAACTACTCAACTCTGTTGTAACGTGAAAGCATCCACAATCTGTGGATGAAGGGGTGTGGCTGTGTTCCAATAAAACTTTATTTACAAAGACAGGCGGAGGGCTGCATGCAGCCCACAGGCTGGCGTCTGCAGACACCTTAGTTTAGCAGAGCTGGAAAGAACGCAGGCATCACCTAGTTCTCAGTACGTGGGCAGGACAGTGCTGGGTAGAGGCCAGCTCTTGGTGGAAGGAACAGCAGAGCATTGCAGAGGCAGAGGCGGGGGGCTGCCGGCAGAGCATGGGATGTGGATGGTGAACACTGCAGCTTGGCTGTGCTGTCAGGTCGGAGCAGAGCAGGAGATAGAGCGTAGCTGGGCCATGAAGTCTCCCCTGTGCCTGGTGAGGGAGGGGGGCTTGCTGGGTCAGGGACATTGGGGTCAGAGCTGTTGAGAAGGGTTAGTTAGCCAGGCCCGGTGTGGAAGCTGGGCCAGAGCGGGAGTCCCGTTGGAGACCCCAGGACACTGGTGGTGGTTCTGGAAGTGCGGTGAAGGAGGGAGGGTTTTGGTAGAATGACTGGCCTGGCATCTGGGCTTGGGGTGCAGCAGGAGCCTGGGCTGCTGGGAAGGAGGAGGGGCAGCTTGGGGTGGAACCTGGGGTGGGGGCAGGAAGCAGTGATGAGGTAGTTCTGGTCTTCTAGATGCTTTTCTCAAAGTTTCCTGATCCTGCTGGCAAACTGAACCAGTTCTGCAAGAACCTCCGGGAGTCAGAGCAGCTTCGATGGGATGAGAGCTGGAAGCGGACAGTGCTCCCTTTGATTACGGACACGTGACCCCTCGGGCCAACGACTTAAACTCCTGAGGTGTCCTGTGCTGGACATCATAGAGAGACCCTCAAGCTGACACCCCTCCTTACCTTTCATCTTCCTCCCCAGGAGCTGGCCTACACTCCCCTCCTCACAGCCGCCACTGCTGGCCAGTCCCTGGGCAGACTCTGTAGATCAGCGCCTCCTGGTGGATGGAAGCTGAAAGGCTGGCATTGGGCACTGCTTGGGGAATGAAGTTACTTTTAATAATCAGGAGTTTTTGTTGATCAGGAAGCTGGCTTAGCCTGCTTTCATCTTTGGAGGCTCTGAATCCCTTCTCTCTTTTCTCTTCCTGTCTTATGAGTCTTTCTTTCCCCCAGTTTATGACTTTTCTGTTATTTGTGTCGTCTTGAACATCTCTGCATCCTTGTTTTGTCTCCTGGTGTCTGCCTTTCCCAGAATTGCTTGGTTGTGTCCCTAATATTTTGATTCCTGCCTTGAAAACAGACTTTGCAGCCCACCGCCCTGCAAGGGCAGTCAGATGTGCCACGTGTGCAGCGGGCTTGGCTCCGTGAGGGATTTGCGTCCAGGTTGGGGGGAACATACTTGGTTTGTTTTTTTATTTGCGCGAATGAAATGCTTATCTCTGAGCCAAAAATTTCATTTCTGATTTATGGTGATTTTCTTAAGGACTAAGCCAGCTGGCAGAGAGGGGTCTACACGCTTGAACAGTTTATATTTTATTCGAACAGTTTGTGGTTCCCGATTCAGAATTCAACATTCTTCAAACATTCAAGTCCAGTGCAAGTTTTATCACATTCTTTCCAGAACAGTGATTTAATTTTCACATTATTCTTCAAAACCATTTATAAATCTACAGCATTAGTTTCAGAATTGCCATCTCCGAGTGCTCTTCGTAGGGAAACAGTTTCTGGTCGTGACGAGGCACTTCTTCCCACGGGATTCCAGCCCGGCCTGGAGACAGAACATATGCGTCTCAGGATGTGGGGTTTGGGGATGGGACACCACCCTGTCAGTGTGGGGCTTTGGGATAGGCCTGGGGGTGTGTGGGGGTGTACAGACTACAGATTTCCAGGCCCCATCCAGACACCTGGAATCAGCCTCCAGGGGTGGGACCAGGAATCCCATTTGTAAGCAGCTCACAGCAGCCAGGTTTGCTGCGTCTGCCCACTGGGCCGTGTGCATCCCTGGAAAGTCATGGCCCCGTCTGGGTCCTCCATCCTGTTACCGGGCACAGCTCAGTAGGAGCTGAGGTTTGAACCCACGTCTGCCTGACAGCTCAGCCTGGTGCCTTCAGAGGCTGGACCTGTATCAGAGGGGCTCACGTCCTCTGTGTAAGCACAGATGTCTGACGAGCCCCTGGCAAGAATTGTTTTGTCATCAGTTTTTTAGAAATGAAAAATTAGTATTTATAAGAGTGAAATACTAGACATACAGTGTATAAGTGTCATGATACTACCGTCCGGGTATAACATGTTAATAATAATGTTAATTGGTGTGTATGGAGTTTCCCCATATGTGTATTAACATGACAGTTATTTTTTTAAAATAAAAATGAGCTTAAAAAATGAGTTTATACTGTATATGCTGTTTAGCACTCAGCTTTCTTAAAATACAGCGTGGATATTTTTTCACATAAGCATCTGAAGGACTTCGTTATTTCTCGAGGCTGAACACCCGCTGTCAGTGGGACACGCTGTATAGGGGTGGGCGCTGGTCCTCTCTGTCAGCAGAGGCAGCTGTGGGAGAGCTTTGTTTGGGGGGTGGGGGATTGGGGCAAGCACAGGGCTCTGCACTGCTGCCCAGTCATGTGTGGGAAACCCTGATCAGGCCTGGCTCGTGGTGAGGACTGCAGAGTGGGGGTCATGGGGTGGGGGGTGGAGAGTGGGAGCCAGCTGCCTGGCTTCAGTCCATGGGTGCCTGGGTGATTACTCAGCTGCCCTGCACCCCGGTGTTTTCACGGGTGGGACAGAGGATGGCAGCACCCCCCCCACAACAGGTGCTAGAGGGGCTGACGCAGGTCAGGTCTGAGAACAGTGCCCGCCTGCAGCAGTGGCAACTCAGGCAGACCCCACCCCCTTCTCTAAAGCATCCCTCACTCTTCCATTTACTGTGTGCTTGATCTAGTAACAGCAGCTGCCGTTTTCCCGAGCACACCCTTCGTGCCAGCCCTGTTTCACCTCTGAGGTGGATGTTTCTGCTGTACAATGAATGAAGACCTGGAGAGGGGTGGCCCAGCTCCACCTGGGACCCACCTCCAGAGCCTGCACCTGACTGCTGTGTGGCCAGAACTCATCTACCCTGATACCAGCTGGCATCCACCATCCTTTCCATTTTACAGGCAAGAAAACTGAGGCCTGAAGTCTCTGAAAACCTGCCCTAAACACACAGTAGGACTGCTGGTCTCAGACTTCTGAGATCACCACGTCAGCCATCTCCTCCCCAGAGCACCAACTCCCTGGCCCTGGCTCCTCTGCTGACCTCCTGGGCGGAGGGTGGGGGGTCGTTGGCCCAGCACATTGTGGTCTGGGGCTTCCTGGCTTGTCTCCAGGGCCCCATTCTTTTACTTTCCTGATTTCTGCCTCCCTGGAGTCCTGTGTGTGGCCAGTGCAGTGGCCCTGCAGGCCTGGGTGGCAGCCCCTCAGAGCCAGCAGCCCGGCCAGGGGCCCGGGGCTCACCCAGCTCCGTGGTGAACAGCTGACATGTCTCCGGGTTGCGGATGGTGAAGGCAACGTAGGCGTCAGGAACCCGCTGGTCCTTCTGGCAGGCAGAGAGCTTCTGCAGGACCCCGACCAGGGAGAGGACAGTTTCTGGGCAATATAGCACATCTGCGATAAAAACCCCAGGTTACTGGAAGGGGCTCCTCCAGGACCCCAGGATAGAGGCCTCTGGGTTGTGCCGACATGGGCAGCAGGGTGAAGGCCTGGAAAGCAGCAGTTCTATTAGGTTCGTGCTGTTGGACGGTAAGAAAATTATGGGGGTAAAAAGAAAAACCCTTAGCAGAGAAAGCTGCTGAAAGACACTGCAACACATGAAAAATATCCAGGACGCGCTGGTGTTCCTTTAAAAGAAAAAATCAATTCTCTGCCTATGGCCTGTTTAGAAGATGCTTAATGAAGCAAACCCTGACTGCCTCAGACTTCTTGTTTCCTTCCTGTGGGGGGCAAGCCCCCTCCCGCCCACCAGCTGGGCCTGCAGGGATGAGCTGCTTAGCCTCTGTGCTCCAGCCGCTCTGGGCCTGGGTCTCAGGGCCATGGCCAGGCCAGAGCACAGTACCATCGGCCAGATGGGGCTGGGTGAGCGCCGTGGAGGGCAACGGTCCCGTTGGTGCCCACACCATATGCCCCTTCCCTCAAGGGTCCCATCCTTGCACCAGAGTGGGTGGTCCCTCCTTGTGGGACTCGTTTTGAGGACCTAGGACACAGATACACAGGCAGAGCGCCTTCGGCCTCAGGGACACACAAGCGTGCACGGAGAAGGAAGCAGGTGCTGACAGAGGTGGGGCCACCCAGAGCTCCTTCCCCGACCCTCGGCCTGGCCCAGGGCATGCAGAGGAATCAGGATCATGCCGTTCTTTGTGGTCCCGAAAGGACAAGGCTGCTGTGGCCACTTCCACCCCCATCTGAAGACAGGGGGTGTAGGTGGGGCCAGCTCGGCTCCCTTGCTTTGCGGGGCTGCTCTGGCCTATTCATTTAGGTTCTGGATGGCAACTGAGAGGCCTCCCTCAGGCTGCTGGAGAGGGACGTGAAGTCTGTCCGCTGGGTTGTGGCCTGGCTAAGACTGGTCACCCTAGTCTGGTGCCCTGGGGCCTGTTCTGTTCATCGCAGGCCTTGCTGGGAAGAGCTGGTTCCTTTATAGGATGGACCATTAGCGTGGCAGTAGGCATGGCCACTGTCTCAAATGGGAGGGCTGTGGCTTTAGGGCACCCAAGAGGCACGCTCTGTGCTTTGATGTCACCCTGGAGGCCCACACGACCCAAATCCCATCATTCCTCCCACCAGGCAGCACTCACTGGTGGGAGGTGGCTCACTGAAGGTGGCTCACTCACTGGCTGGAAGGTGGTCCCCTTCCCAGCACTGAAAGCCAGGTGGAGCTTCAGGGAGGCCACACTCCAGTGGCCTAAGCTGGGTGGTACCTGCGGCAATGACGATGTCCGGCTGGAAGGCAGCAAGCTGAGGGACCGTCACAACATCCCAGTCCACCCGGGCCACCATCACCCTGGGGCTCTCTGCATCGGCGGTGTCGTGTTCTGGGTGCTGGGCCAGGGCGGCGACATTTGGCTCCAATGAGAGGCCGTTGAGAAGGACGTTCCCTTGGAGCTGCTCGAGGACATGGCTGTGACAGTCGCTGAAGACGTATGCTCTGGGCCGGCACATCTTGCAAATGGCCAGGCCCGTGAGGCCGGCTCCACTGCCAAGCTCTAAGACAGTCCTGCATGACAGGGAGAAGCGGCTGTGTCTGTGATCCCCCTGTGGCAAACCTCCCTGGTGCCCAGCCCTGCACCCCCAGGTCACCTGTGAGCAAAGCCCGCTGGGTTCTCCATGGCCCACTCTGCCAGGTAAAGTGCGGCATTCCACGTGACCAGGCCCGTGGTGCCGTGGGAAATGATGGCCGTGCTCTCGCAGAGTGTGATAGAGTCCCCGGAGGGCTAGGAAGAAACAGGGAGAGAGAATTAATCCAGCAACCAGGGCAGGTATGGATCACATAAGGAATTAGGATTTGAGTCTAAATGTGATGGGGAGCCACTGGCGGGTTCTGAGCAGGTGACACAACCCTCGTGAGCTCAACGTGTCAGTGGGGACAGAAGAGGGAAGCAACAGGGCACGTGGTAGACCCGAGGACAGTGACCCCAGAGCCCACCTAGGAGGGAACCTGCCTGCTCCGGTAGTGGGGGTGTGAGGGCCCCGAGGCAAGGCCTGAATGGCTACTTGAAACACTTAGAAATGTGTGACAATAACAGAAAACATCATTTCAGAAATAAAGGCTACTCAAAAAAGCATGAGCATAACAACAAACCAAAACATAAAAACAGATAAACCTTAAAGAGAAACAGGAAGTGAAAAGGAGCAAAATTTTAAAAATGAAAAAGAAATTAAGAGATTGTCATGGGTTCAATCGTTTCCCCCCAACATTCATATGCTGAAGTCCTAAGCCCCAGCAACTCAAAATGTGACCTTTTTGGAGATGAGGTCTTTTTTTCCTCCTTTTTTGGCTGCACCGTGCTGCTTGCGGGATCTTAGTTCCCCCGACCAGGGATTGAACCCCTGCCTTTGGCAGTGAAAGCACGGAGTCCTAACCATTGGAGCACCAGGGAATTCCTGAGGATGGGGTCTTTATAGAGGGAATCAAGTTAAAATACAGACATAAGGGGACCCTAATCCAATCTGACTGTGTCCTTATACGAATAGGACATTAGGACACACATGCGGGGAGAAGATGGCCATCTGCAGGCTGAGGAGAGGCCTGGAGCACATCATTTCCTCGCAGCCTCAGAAAGAAACAACTCTGTCGACACCTTGATTTTGTACTTATAGCTTCCAGAACTGTGAGATGATAAATTTCTGTTGTTTAAGCCACAAATTTTTAGGTACCTTTAATGAAACAAAAGCAAAGAACAAATACTAAAAATTATAATTCAAGAAAGCATTCCTGAGAAAACAAACAGATTTGAAATGAATATTGAAAGAGTATACACTGCACCTGAGGTCACTGACTCAGAACGATCACAACCTCGAGACGTAGTCTAATAGAATTACTGGACTTTAAAGAAAAAAATGCTTTGGCTATCTAAGAGAAAAGGGCATGTGACATAAAAGGGAAAGAAAATTAAATTATCATCAGGCTTTTGCACAATGATGCTTTATGCCAAAGAAAGTGGAGGAATATATTTAAGAGACTCAGGGAGAGAAGGTGTGAGTCAAGATTCAAGTAAAAATGGCTCAATCTGTTATCAACATGCAAGAAGTCCGGGAAGGTCCATCCGACGAGCCCTTCTTAAAGAACCTCCTAGAAAATGAACTTGAGACAACCAAAATGGCTACAGAGACATCAATATACGGACCAATACAGAGACTGAAAAGTAACAGACTACGGTATGTGCCTGAGGTCGGTAATGTTTCCACCCGTATCCCTGGACCCTGTGATTGTGCTGTGCTTCTTGGCAAAGGGACTCTGAAGATTCATTTAAGGTTACAGAACGTGACATGGGGAAATGATCCTGGATTATCCAAGTGGGCCCGATTTAATCATCAGGGCTGATGTTTGGGAGATGCAGAAGAAAAAGAGGCAGGAGGGATTTGAGGTGGTTGCTGGCTTTGGAATCAAGGGGCCATGAGTCAGGGGGACAGGGCGGCTCCTAGAAGCTGAGAACAATCCTGGGCCAAGAGCCAGGAAGGAAATGGAATCACATTCCTGCAGCTGCAGAAAACGCAATTGTGCCAATGACCTGAAGGGCCTGGAATGGTCCTCCCCCGGGGGCCCAGTCCTACAGATACCCTGATTTTAGCTCTGTGAGACTCAAAGAAGAGTAAGCAGCTGAGCCCAGCAGACTTCTGACCTACAGAACTGGAAGATAGCACATTTATGTTGCTTTGAGCTGCTTAGTTTGTGGTAATACTATGTAATGGCTCTATGATGTCTATGTAGGGAGAATGAGGGTGGCACATATAAAAATTTATGCTGTTTTCAGTAACCACAGTTGGTGTGAGGGATTAGTGCTGTTGTTCTGAGATCGCTGCACGCACGAATAATATGGGATAAGCCAAAGGCAGTTGGGGGATATCCTAACATCATCCCTATGCTCTTGAGAACCAAAATTTCCAGAGCAGAAGAAAGGAGATAGGGATCCAATGCCGAAGAGGCTGAGTGAAAACCCTTCTGATCCTGAATCAGAAACATCGATATGGACTCATGAGGTATTTTCTCTTAAAAAGTATGGGTATGTATCTCCACCCATATCCTAGCTCTGTCCACGGAAAGGCCTAGACAGCAGCAATGATCATCCCTAATGCCCAGACTGTGGTCTCTAAATATCATTTCCCACTAAAAGAAACTAGGGCTTCTTGAAGACATGGCTGATTCCAGGTCTGGGGCAGGAAACATACAAGATGAGTCTGGAAAAGCTTGACATAAACTAAAGTAAGAAAACTATGAGGTGATGTCAAAGGACCCAGAAGCCTATTTGAGGGGACTTCCCTGGTGGCGCAATGGTTAAGAATCTGCCTGCCAGTGCAGGGGATACGGGTTTGAGCCATTGTCCGGGAAGATCCCACATGCCGTGGAGCAACTAAGTGCATGCACCACAACTACTGAGCCTGTGCTCTAGAGCCCGCAGGCCACAGCTACTGAGCCCGCGTGCCACAACTACTGAAGCCTGTGCGCCTAGAGCCCGTGCTCCACAACAAGAGAAGCCACTGCAATGAGAAGCCTGCGCACCGCAATGAAGAGTAGCCCCCGCTCGCCACAACTACAGAAAGCCCATGCGTAGCAGTGAAGACCCAATGCAGCCAAAAATAAATAAAATAAAATTACTTAAAAAAAAAAAAAGAAGCCTATTTGAAGTGACTCAAAATAGCACATTTTGAGCTTCAGTAACGATGCGATTTGCAATGGTTTGAACCCCTACTGGGAATGACAGGAAACCAATTCACTATCTTGAAAAGGAAAGAAGTCTGTATTCTGCCTTTCCTCTACTAGCTGTACCAGTAGGTAACCAAATACGGATGAAAGGAGGCACTTCCTTATAAAATTTCTCCAGCTAATGAATGAAAACAAAATGATAGAAAAATCACTGGGACTTCCCTGGTTGTGCAGTGGTTAGGAATCTGCCTGCCAATTCAGGGGACACGGGTTCGAGCCCTGGTCCAGGAAGATCCCACATGCCATGGAGCAACTGAGACTGTGTGCCACAACTACTGAGCCCACGTGCCACAACTACTGAAGCCCGTGTGCCTAGAGCCTGTGCTCCGCAACAAGAGAAGCCACCGCAATGAGAAGACCGCGCACCGCAACGAAGAGTAGCCCCTGCTCACTGCAACTAGAGAAAAGCCCGTGAGCAGCAACGAAGACCCAACACAGCCATAAATAAACAAATAAATAAATAAATAAGAAAAATCACCTTTTTGCATCCTTCAATGAATTAATGAGTCTAAGCTTTAAGCACCCACAAGTGCTACCATGAAGAGGATAAAAAAGAGATGACGTGGCTTCTAGGACCCAGGCTGTTTTCTTGCCAAAGGGGTCAAACAGACAAGAGTCCGAGTGGGCCTGTGAATCCAGCCGCCAATTTTTGGGGGACAGAGGACAGAGGAACAAGCTGAACAGCACCATGTGTGTGCGACAAAAAGCCAGCTTGTGGAAAGCTGTCCAGGCCAAATTGCCAGGAAGAGCTGGGGGGACCTGCGGATGAAGGGAAATTTTGAGCCAGACCTAGTTAATGGGCAAGACTATGCCCAGAGGTGCACATGGCAGTGGTACGACCTCAGTGATTACTCTGAAAGAGCGGGAGGGCTGGGATGGGTCAAATGAGGGCTTTGTGGGCTGGCTGCCCAAGTCCTTGGCTAGATTGGCAGTTACCGTGGTGGCCGCCTTGCAACAATTTGATAATCTAATTCTTTTGCATGGTTTTCTGTGTCTTTGTTTTAAAATAAAAGGTTAAAGAAGAAAGAAAACAAAAACTGTTGTGTGTAGAATGGACTTCTGTGGGGTAAGAAGCCAGGTGACCAGTGAGAAGGCCAAGCACCAGGTCAGCCTGGTGATGGTGGCAGTGGACAGTGGGGAGAGACAGCTGTCCTGTAACATCCATCCATCAAATATTTATTGAGGTCTGAGCGCCAGATCGCTGCTGTGCAATTCATGTGTGTTACCTAATTTAACGCCAGTCACCCCGTAAGACAGGTGTTATTTGTTGAAGTGCTTGGTTTACAGGTGGGGAAACCGAGGCTCAGGAAGGTTAACTGACCTCGTCTAAGACTACAGAGCTGAGGAGTCAGGATTGAAGCCACATGAGGCTGACTGGAGCCTGAATCAACTGTGTGTGTGTGGAGGAGGGCGCATGTCTCCTACCAGCAGGTAGCTCCGGTGGCACTGGGTGGGCTCCTCGGCCGTCAGGACCTCCGCCAACGCCTCATACAGCTCGTCCAAAGGCTCCGTGTGGATAGCCTCGTGCTGGGGGCGGGCAGGGCGAGAGCTTCAGCAAAAGGATTAAGTTGACCCTCGTGAATCAAACCAAGGTTCCACCTGCTTGCTTTTTTTTTTTTTGTGGTACGCGGGCCTCTCACTGCTGTGGCCTCTCCCGTTGTGGAGCACAGGCTCTGGACGCGCAGGCTCAGCGGCCATGGCTCACGGGCCCAGCTGCTCCGCGGCATGTGGGATCTTCCCGGACCGGGGCACGAACCCATGTTCCCTGCATCGGCAGGCAGACTCTCAACAACTGCACCACCAGGGAAGCCCCCACCTGTTTGCTTTTACTATGACTTGTAAAAATGGCTGGAGGATTTTCACCAAATTTGGAGGGGAGACTTGGGATGTGATTGACTTAATACAGATCACTTGGTGGGGGGACCTGGGGGACCTCAAAGAGAGGTGTAGAGAGGGTGAGGGTGAGGTGTAGTGTAGGGCAGGAGAAATGGGATATGTGAGAGCTGGCAGGACAGAAGGAGAAGGTGGCATTTCCCACATTCAGGGGTTCCTGGTAGGAGTGGGAAGGTTCCATGGGGGACCAGGACCACAGAGGAGATGCAGCCACTGCTGGAGACCCCTCAAAGCACAGAGGAAGTACCCTGGCCCCTCCTTTCCTCCCTCCCTCCATGGCTTCTCATTGGTGGAACTCAGCTGGGAGCAGTTGCCCAGGGAGCCCACTGCTACATGGGGATCTGTAGAGCAGGCAAAGAGTATGGGATGGATCTGGGCTCCAGCAGGCAAAGCCCACGTTTGGAGAGCCAGCCAAGTCCTAGATGCTGCCTGGTTACCAGATGGCCAGTGCCCATCACTGACCTTTCTGATGAGCTCTGAGAGAAAACTCCAGGCATACTTCACTGAGGGTGGATGCTTCATGCACAGAGGATGCTTCACGGTCTGTGACGAGGAACACAGTGTAGGTTGCTGGAGAGACTCCGCCTTAAGTCTCCCATGAGCTTCAAGTGAATACAGGGCAAACCCCAGTTATCCGATTCCTGGAATTCTGGCCCTGGGTGACCCTTATGCATCTGAAAGAGTTTAACATATAAGCCCTTTCCTAAAAATATTTCTCCACTACAGTGGCACAGACCATGGCAGTGTTTCTAATGCCCTTTCTGGGCAGGAACATAGGGCATACGGACTCAGGCTAACACCCTGCTGTAGACTGAATATTTGTGTCCACTCTACATTCACATGTTGACTCTAACACCCACTGAGATGATATCAGGAGGTGGGGCCTTTGGGGCGTGATTAGGTTATGAGGGTAAAGCCCCCATAAATGGGATTAGTGTCCTTATAAAAGAGACCCCAGAGAGCTCCCTTGCCCCTTCTGTCATCTGAGGACATAGCCAAGAAGACAGCGTCTTTGGACCAGGAAGTGGGACCACACAACACACTGAATCTCCTGGTACCTTGATCTTGGACTTCACAGCCTCCAGAACTGTGAGAAATAAATTCCTGTTGTTCACAAGCCACCCAGTCTGTGGGGTTCTGTTATAGCAGGACTAAGACATCCCCCTTCCCAGAGCAGCCAGCAGGAACTAGAGTTTGTAGTGAGGACAAATGTGGGACTGTCTGGCTCCATGGAAGGGGTGAGAGCTCCAAATGGTATGACAAGGCAGATTCAGCACCTGCCCTCTTGGAGATCACACCCCCGGGTGGGGTGCTGCGCTGACCAGGACAGAGGAAGGTGGGGACTCTGCCTGGGATGTAGTGGAGAGGGATGGGGGCTCTGAGGGCAACACTTCGGCTGAAGCTGAGAGAAGCAGAGAGCAGGGGAATGAGTTCCAGGCAGCTGGGTAGCTTGTGCAGGCCCCCACCTGGCATTTTGGGAGGGAGGGCAGGGGACGGGAACAGTGAGAGTAGGGCCTGTGTCACATGGGACCTGCTGGCCGGAGGGATGTGATTTTACTCAAGGGCCACAAAATGTCCACACAACTCTTCAGGGGCTTGGCGGGTGTTAGGTTTTAACCTTGGGGTGAAAAATCAGAGCAGACTGCATGACAATGGCCTCAGAGAGGTCTGAGCTCACAGTCCTGAACTGCTGGATCTCCTGGGAATCTTCCCTAGCTTGTGCATCTTCTCGACACAGTGGTCAGATGGATACTCTTGGTTCACCCTCCAGACAGGAATTCTGACCCTGGGCTCTTTGGACAGGACCAGTGGTTGGAGGGGTGTGTATGATTCCCATGCATTTGTACACAAAATGTACTCTTCTGGAGCATTTTTTCCCTTGGGGTAGTGTCCACACCTTTGGGTTTTCAGAAGGATTCATGACCCGTAAGAGGGTAGAGAGCCCGGATGCACTGTGATGTACACCTGACCCACATGGCCAGGGGCAGGCAGAGTGGGACAGGCCGGGCAGAGTGGTGGTCCCTCCTCTACCCACACCCAGATGCACCTTAGAGTCCAAACCCCACCTACAAAAAGCAGGGGCCCATCCACAACTAGAAAAGACACACTGGTGGGCAAGACTTGCCTGCTTCTTTTCCCCTTAAACGTTAAAAAAAAAAAAAGTCTCTGAGCAGCTAGCAAATGCTAGAAGATGTTCCTACAGCTGTCATCTCCACTTTCTCTGTGGACGGTTTAAAAAAACATCCCCCAGGTTCCCTCCTCTCATGCAGCTTGTTGTATATTCTGATGTCTTTATCTAAGAAAACAAAAGAGCCGGAGCTGTCTGAGGTACTCACACCCAGATGCAGCGTCTTTCTTTTTAAAGGATACGTGTGCACCTGTTACGTCTTCATGGGCAAATCAGGCCACTGATGCGTTCCAGTGATTCTGTGATTCTTACCTTCTGCAAAATATCCAGCAGCAGCTCAGAACCTGATGAGTCCCTTAATTTCTCTTCTAGGCTCTATTCAAAGAGAGAGGGGGAAGAGAAAGAAATCTCAAGGGCATTATCACAGGAACATTAAACATGCAATGGGACATGTTGGCAAAGTGCTAAGTGATCTCTCCCCAGGGACCTGGGGCCAAATGATGTGGAAGGCACAGGCAGCTGAAAGCCTGACCTTGAGAAGTTCCGGGTTACACCTGGATGAGTCAGAGAAAGAACATCAGAAGACAGACTCTTGGTTTGCATTAGCCCTGGCAGCTTAGCCTTGCCTGGGTCACAGACCAGCTCTGTGGCTGAACTGGAATTACAGGGGGAGCCACAGCATTAACACCTGGTGGGCAACCTGAAACCTTTCCACGGCAGGATGGCTGCTTCACTGTTCAGGTCCCGGCTCCTGTCACCTCCTTGGAAGGCCTTCCCGACTCTCCTAAATTGATGCATTTCCCTGTTTTATTGACTTTCCAGCCACCATCATCTCCCCGTGTTTTCTTGCTTATTCATTTACTTGTTTATTCTCTGGCTCTCCCATCTAATCAGGGCTTTGTCTGTATTCTGCTGATACTGGTGCCTGGCTTGTGGAAGGCATTCTGTAAACATTCGTTGACAGAATAAAAAGTACTAGCTAACACATATTCATGTAATCCTGACAACAGCCCTATGAGGTTAAGCATCATTATACCCCCATTTTACTAATAAGATATAAAGGCACAGAGAGACGAAGTCACTTGCCCAAGGTCACACAGCTTGTGTGGGGTGGGGCAGGGCCAGAATTCAAAGCAGGTTGTCTGTCTCCCAGGTCTGAGTGCTCCAATGCTGCTGTCAACTTCTTTTCTAGTCAAACCAATGGTAAGAACAGTTCTCACCACATGGGTGCTGTGGGTGAGCCTAAGTGAGCACTTAGCATGGGACTGGTGCAGAGTAAGCACTCACTCATGAACAATTATAGTCGATATGAATTGGGCCCAATGGATGCTGTCATGAAAGTTTAAATTTGGGGTTAAAAAATGTACACATTCCTTTCTGACGGGAAATGATCTCCCAGAATGCTAAATGGTTTATGTCAATGAAACACAAATGACTAACCTCCACTCTTAAGATGGGGCAGACCTGGGGAGGAATATATGTTCAAACTGAGTCATCCCAGTGGGTTCACCGCACTTGAATTATGGATTATAAAGGACGCAGCGTCATTAGAGCCCTGGACTGGGCAGAAAGAAGCTGCTGCCTCGGCCATGCGCCTCTGTGTGAATGGCAGGTCCCCAGGGCAGGGAAGTGAGCTTTCGTCTCTTTCCTGGACTGTTTTGTACCTCCCTGTCTCTTCCATCAGCTGCCTCTGAGAGGGCTTTGTCCAATGCTGCTGACACAGATGAGAACACCCAGGCCTGAGGGGTCTGTGACCTGGTCGCTGAGTTCAGCGCAGCGTGGTCTCCCGCTGCCCTGAGGACGTGGGCTGTTTAAATGAGCAGCAGCAGCTGTTACCCAATGGCCAGGATAATAACTGGCTAAAAAAAGGCACAAACTGTCCATGACCCTAAAAACCCAGCGAAAAAAGGAGTTGGGAGGAAACCCCGCATTCCTTCAATTCGTGGGACTCAGTCTGCAGAGACAGCGGAGGGCGGGAAGGGCCCAGGGTAGGACGGAGCTGGGGGCTGAGCGCAGGGTGGGCCCAAGGGTGCTGAGGTGGACCTCCTGCTCCCCGCCGCCAGCCCGCGCTGGCCCCAGCGATGCCCGGGGAACCGGACGTGATGCCGGGGCCGGCGAGGGAGCAGAGGCCGCCGCGTGGCGGGGCGAGCAGGGGTGAGCCCGGAGCCCCGCTCCACCGCGACCCCGGCGCCCCCCACCCGCCTTCCGCGCTCCCCACCGCCCACCTGCCAGGGGAAAGAGCTCAGGGCGCGCGCCGCCAAGAAGCGGCGCTCGAAACTTCGCAGCAGGGGCGCAGCCTCAGCGCTATCCTCAGGCGCCATGGCGGGGCGGGGACGGGCCCCGGCGTTGCCCGAGAGAAGCGGAGAGCTGGGCTGCGCCGGGAGGCGGCCCGAGGCAACGCGCGGAGCCGGGGTGGGGCTTGGGGCGGGGCCAGGCGCCGCTTGGGTCCTGGGAGGCGGGGCTTAGGTAGGGAGCCGGGGTTCAGCAGGCGGTGCCAGCCGGAGATGCGTGCGGAGGTGGGGTGGGGGTGGGTCGAGGCGTTGCAGGGGTCCTGGGAGGCGGGACTTGGGAAAATTGGAGGCGGGCCCTGAAGGCGGGCTCTGGGGCAGATTTGGGGCCTGGGAGGCGGGACCAGGGTCGGAAGGGGCGTGGCCAGGGTTTCGGTGGGGGCGGAGTCAGGGTTTGGCGCCAGGTTCCGCTGGGCGGGGCGGCGAGAGCTCCCAGTCAGGCCAAGGGCCAGGTAACCATTCTCGCTCTTCCAGAGCCTTCTCGAGGGTCTTTTTTGGCAGGAGCCCTCTGGGCAGACGCGTCGTCCCTTGGGCTTAATCCTAGCCCTCCCCCAACCCCTCTGGGACTGCGCCCTCAAGCTCAGCCTCGGGTGCGGGCGTCTCCTCAGGTCTGTGGGCCGGTGGGCTCAGACTTTCGCAGACTTTTCTCGCCTTGGTAAAAGGCACCGACGCAAAGGTGTTGGTTGGCAAACTGCCGCGTACACGGGGGCAAGGAGAGACCGAAGAAAGCAGCAGGCCCCTCCAGGTTGGTAGGTGGCAGTTTTAATAAGTGAGAGAACTTACGAGGCATGTCGTGGGCACCTCAAGGAGAATAGATCGGTGGGTTGGTGGTCCTAACCAGTCTTAACCAGCTTGAACTAGAGACAGCTGATTCCAAGTTCCTGGAAAACAACTTGGGCAAACATCTTATTGTTTAGGCTACATCTTATTGTTTAGGCTACGTCTTATTGTTTGGGCTTAGAGGACCTGCCAGTCTTTTATAGCAAAAACTAAAGCGAGCTTGAGCGGTGAAGGCAGGCTACAGGTGTGATGGATTTAACAATGATTACCCTCGATTTCATTGACCTCTCAATGACGTCCTGCCTCTCCACACACTCCTGCCAGAATCTTAACAGTTTATAACGAAGCCTTAACGGAGTCCAGTCAGTACACAGTCCAGTATCTCCACAGAACATTGCTCTCTCAAGCCTGCATTTTTTTTTTCTTTCTTTTTGGCCGAGCTGTGCGGCATGCAGGATCTTAGTTCCCCCACCAGGGATTGAACCCAGGGCCCAGCAGTGAAAGAGCCAAGCCCTAACCACTGGACTGCCAGGGAATTCCCTAGGCTGCATCCTTGAAACAGCTTCTGTTGTGGGAACAGGGGGCAGAATGTACCTCTGAGGGCGTGGTGGGGTGAGGAGACCCTGGTTGACTGGGAGCGGCTCGGAGGGTCAACCGGCGGTCACCTTGTTACCCAACAGGTTCGTTTGCCAGAGGCGCAGCAAGCCAAACGCTGAGGCGCCGACGTTTGCAGCAGAGAAAGGGTTTATTCACAAGGTAGCCGCGTGAGGAGACGAGAAAACAAATCTCAAACCTGCTTCCCTGTGGGTGAGGGGCTGGCGTATTTATGGGCTAAAGAAGCCGGGTAGTCTGGGACGTGGAGGGCGTGGGGTAAGGCGATTGTAAATAAGAAAAATGTGAGGTAATGGTCGTTTCACGCAGGTGCAAATGAGCTACAGGCATCTTCATGGGACGCTTGTCCAGAAAATGGTTAGCAGGTTCTGAGGGTGGAGTTTTTGGCCCTCTGACGTCAGAAGGTCAACGAACGGACACTCGTGCATGCCCAGTTGGAGGGTCGGTGGTCCTAACCAGTCTTAACCAGCTTGAACTAGAGACAGCTGATTCCAAGTTCCTGGAAAACAACTTGGGCGAACATCTTACTGTTTAGGCTATATCTTATTGTTTAGGCTACGTCTTATTGTTTAGGCTACGTCTTATTGTTTAGGCTTAGAGGACTTGCCAGTCTTTTATAGCAAAAACTAAAGCGAGCTTGAGCGATAAAGGCAGGCTGCAGGTGTGATGGATTTAACAATGATTACCCTCGATTTCATTGACCTCTCAATGACGTCCTCCAACACAAGGTAGGAGCCCCTGATACCCCAGCCCCAGACCCCAGTTAGGGTCTGTTTCTAACCCATAGAGTCTTTGGTTCACCAAATACTTATTAAGCGCCAACTATGTGCCTGGCACTATCAGGCATTGAGGATGCAACAGTGAGAAGAACCCGAGTGGTTCCTGCTCTCCAGGGGTTCAGGGTCTCGTGCGGGAAGTAGGTATTGAACTAATTATCACACAAACAAATAAAGAAGTACAATGGCAATATGTACCGCGCCGGTGAGCACATGGAACTATGAGGGCTTAGAGTAGTAGCTTTGACTTTGCAGGGAAAGGAATCCGGAAGAAGAGTAAGAGTGGTACAGAGGTGGGGATGGGAAGAAAAGAAAAAATTTACTTTCATTTGACCTTATTATGTCTTGAGTGAAAAGCAGAACAGTGAAAGGCACTGGTGCTGCCTCTGGAGTTTGAACTGTGTTCAAAGTCTAATACATTTACCTTCACAAATCTCTCATAAAACTCCATTTGGAAGTGTCTTGGGAGCTAATTTGTTAAATGTGCTTGCACAAGGTAGATGAGAAGGACAGATGAAATCTTATTACCCCTTTCAGATGAGAAACACTTGAGCCCTGCTTAGCTATGAGAACGAGAGAGGAGAATTAATTCTAATTGAATGCATTTATTCTCTTATATCTGTTCTTCTTCCACCAGAACCACGTGAGCACAGCATCTGACACAAAAATTGTCTTATTCCGTCAACACTTGATTTATAAAGAGGACTGACTGTGGTTATTGCTGTGTTTTTACGCGGAATTAAAGGTTTCTGGGTCTGAGATATTGCATAAATCCTTTGAGTCACAGCGTCCTGGGGTAGAAACACCTGACATATGATATGGTTGCATCTTGTCCTGAAGGAACGATGTCAGAGCTTGGTCAGGCATACTGGTTCACCTGTGCTGTTTTGATCAGCTTTCTGCCTGCAGGAGACAGTGAACACCAAGAGGAATGGGTCAGTTAAACTCATAAATACCACACTTTCTATTAACACACATAATAGCTATTAATTGCCTTTCCTCTGAGGAGCAAAAGGGCATGCACAGTTAACACCAGAGTAAGTGATACTGCATGATGTTATACTAAGATATTAATAAATCTAGGCTGGTCCAGCCTTCCTGATGCCATAGATAGCTAGCAGATTGGGGAAGAACCCTGAGTGGGCCACACCACTGACCTGCACACAGAAGATACCTTTATCTTTGTGTGCGGGCTCTTGGTGTGGGGACAAAGATCATAAGGTAATACATCTCAGATCTGAACTTGGAAGGATCAAGGCACTGAAGGGATTTGTAATGTCCCATGGACCTCACAGGTGTGGTGTGTTCAGGTGTAAGTGAAGATTAGGACTGCTGTTTAACATAAAAAGTGAAAATTCCAGGTGGTGTTGATGTTTCAAGAAGCATTAGGGTATATCCAATTAGTCCTGTCAGTGGCAGAGATGTGTACGTGCACATGTTATAGTAAAGATTCAGCCTCTGGATTTGAGGCTTTTTTTAATGATGATGATAAAAAGCTAATGCATTTTAACTGTATGGAATGGTTGCCTTTTAGAAATTATGCTGTGGGACTGGCCATTCAATCAGTACCTTGAGGTTTTTCCTTTATCCCTCCTATGGCTAATGGTTTCTGTAGAAAAGGACCAACTGATTTCTTTCTAAAATGTTGCTTCAGGGTGTAGAGACCTTTATAGGTCATGTTTCAACTTATAGGAAAATTTTATAGTTCAAATATAAATTATGTTAAATGTGGGCTTTGTAATGGAGTTAAGGTTAAGTAAAGTTCTGACTTTCCTTAGGCTGTTTACAGTGTTCAGGAGGCCCCCTTACTGTTGAGTCAGGGGCTCTCTGAACGTAGAGGAACGGTCAGGATTGGGTGTAATAAGGGTTGCGGGAGGCTCAATCTCCTTATATAACTTTGGAAATGTAGAAAGAGGTGCAACAGGTCCACAGAATGCTTTGGTTGGTGGCAGGACCAGTGTTATGGGTTGAATTGTGTTCCCCCAAAAGGATATGTTGGAAGTCCTGACCCCGGGTACATAGGAGTGTGACCTTATTTGGAAATAAGGTCTCTGCAGGTATTATTAAGATGGGAGGAGGTCATACTGGAATACAGGGGGCCGTAAATCCCATGACTGGTGTCCTTATAAGAGGAGAGAACACCATGTGAAGACAGAGACACAGGGAGAAGTTGGCCGTGTGACGGTGGAGGCAGAGATTGTGTCTACAAGCCAAGGAATGCTGAGGATCGCTGGCAACCAGCAGAAGCTAGGAGAAGCAAGGAAGGATTCTCCGCTACAGATTTCAGAGGGATCATGTGGATACCTTGATCTCAGACTTCTATCCTCCAGTTCTGTGAAACAACAAATTTCTGTTGTTATAAGCCACCCAGTGTGTGGTATTTTGTTACAGCAGCCCTGGGAAGCGCATGCGACCGGAACATAATTTTTGGGGCCCAGTGCAAAATGAAAATGGGGCCCTTGTTAAAAAAAATCAAGATTTTTGAGATCAGACCAAGCTGGGGGCTGTTCTGAGTCCTGGGCCCTGTATGACTGTCCAGGATGCAAGCCCACGAGGATATCCCTGGTTACTGTGTTGTCAAAGTGCTGGACCCCTAGGCACTCAGGAAGTGGTTGAAATGGATTATTACTATGTGCACTGATCAACCACAGAAAACCCACAGAGACTACTCACTTTTTTCCCAACCAAAGGCCGTGAATGTCACACCAGCAACAAACAGAACCACAAGAACTCCTGCGACAATCCCGAGACCGATAGCTGTATTTTGGAGAGCAGATGCCCTCTGCATGTCCGCTCCTGTTAATAAAAAATCAGATGGTTTTAAATGATCTGATTAAGAGGCTGCTCCTGGGTCCCTGGGAAGTTTCCCAGTGAGGTGCTAGTGAATATTAATTATGGAAACAAAATGTACATTTAACCCAAGGAAGTGCTCACTGTAGAGAAATCTCTTAGGGCAAGTCGTTGAAAGACGATTTACTAAACAACCTATTCGCCAAATGACCCATTTGCCTAGTGACCACTTTGCCAAAAGCCAATTCGCTGAAAATCAGTTGGTGGGATGTCCTGCTTATCAGTAACTGGTGGTCAAACACACCTTACCTCAGGCTCCCAGGACTATGGGACAGGCGGTAGGGGCCAAAGAGTTGTAGCAAAACTCTAAAACTTAAAAAAAAAATTCTCGATAACTTAGAGAATTGCCATCCATTCACTTAGTTTTCTGCAAAACAGCCTGCTTCCAGTAAATTCACAAGAAGATTGTGGGCAGTGGCTTCGAAGAAAGGAAAAGGGTGCAGGAAGCTGTTCTTTGTACTCCATTTCAATTAAGTGTGGTTGCTCTAAGCATCTGATAAATCATCGGCAGTGTTCTAAGTCTCTCCCCGCAAAAGAAAAGCTGGCCAGTGTTTGTAAACAAATGAATTCCCAGAGATGCTTCCTTTCTTCCTTTATATCACCCAGATTTAGGATTTTGAAGTCTTCAGAATTCACAACCTCATTTACAGGAACCCCTGCCCCTCTTTTTAGCCATGAGTAGAGTGCTAAGGCTTTGTTCTTCCCCTGTGAGCAGCTTTCTTTCCTCCAGGCACCCGCATGCACAGAGTTGCTGAAGGAAGGCTGCTATTCAGAATCTACTAGGGGTATCTGGGCGCAGACTATGCATGCTTGCTGAGGCTCAGAAGGATTATCGCCTGACTTCCTCTATGGAGAGCCTTCCTTCTTGCCCCACAGGCACTATATAAAATGTCACCAACACAGCAAGGGATTTCCTACTTCTTCTGCTACCTGTTCAGAGCTGCTGATGATAATCTTGTGCTGGGGGCACTGAAGCTGCCAGGAAACAGGATTATTCTGCTTGACTTTTCCCGCATTCAGGAAACCCCCTTTTGAATCTTTTCTGTCTCAGGACACACTACCAATCTCTTAGTGGTGGCTTTTTTATCACACCTGGCTGCTGGTCATAAGCGTCTATAAGCATTTCCTGGGTGACTGCCAGGGAGCCATTGTGGGGCACAGGGGTAACCCCCAGGAGCTTCCACATGAGGGGGTAGATGTGGATGCTGTCAAAAGGCTCAGCCAGGTGATTCTTCTTGAGATCTGGCCCAAAAGCTCTGAATATGATCTTCATGTCCATGTAGACATTATCAAAGCCATGATCTCCTTTGTTGAAATATAATTTGCTAAAAAATAATAACAAAAGAGCCATTTTAGATTCCAGTCCTCTGAAAGAAAACTGCCCTTTAGTTAATGTCATGCTTGTTGGATCCAGGAAGTCTTTGAAAACTTAAATGGTAAGGAAGGACACTGCTGTCTGCAGTGGCAGAGAGAGGAAGGAATGGAAGATCTTTAAGGAAGAGAATAAAGAAAAACATACCCACTAGAAACAGCATTAAGATAGTAATACTGACAGTTACAATAGGCTTAAACATAGAGGGCTTACTGTGTACTGTGAATTGTTCTGAATGCTTTCTAAAGTGAGGGCACTATCATTATCATCCCCATTTTACAGCTGAGGAAACTGCCCTGAGTCATGTAGTAGCCAGTGTTGGAGCAGGTATCTGAACCCAGACTGGTTCTAGAGCCAGGTATGTTTCTTAAGGCACAGAAGTGCATCTATCTATCTATATCATTTTGGAGTCTGGGAGAGGATTAGAGAGGAGGGAGTAAGGACTGTAGGTAATTGTTTAATGAATGCTGGGTAGGTTTTTGTCTGTCCTCCTTTTCAAATGACTAGGTAACATCAGTCACAGCACAGCACTGTTTATATTTTCTTAGGACCAACATATATTCTGGCATGTAAGACATGTGATGCTCTGTATATTGAAAAGTTGGTCTCCTAGTTGGCTTGTTCAGTATAGAAAGCTCTTGTCTGTTCAGCTTAGGCTCCCTCACCTGTCTAAAGAAACTGGTCCAACGGCCTTTGAGGCCATGGAGCAGCCTGTTAAGAACTGTTAAGTGCCCCCCAGTGATGGCCTCATGTGCTTTGCAAGCTCCTCAGTCCTGAAGTGAGAAGAGTCACGCCCATCAAGGCAGGCAGGTGGGTGGGAATCTGAGAAGTGGATTCAACGAGGGCACTGAGGCCCAAAGGATTTTCTGTCTAATGGTCAGTTTTCTGGAAGATTAAACTGATCACAGCATCCTGTCTCTCAGACTATCTAGTTGGTCACTCTGGGAATATGACTGTTTGATTAAATGTCTTAACATCCCTCTCAACCTGTTACATCATGAACCAGGTTTAAAAAGAGGCCAGTGACTATGGAATCTGTTCTTGGCAAGGCCTTATTAGCTTCAGGCCACTTGAAGGATTACAAAATACCAATAAAGTGTTGCATTTTACTGTGAATGTTTCCACTAACAATAAACAATAAGCTTATGAGTTTTCCCATATGTGTTATTCTCTGGACTTGTAGCAAGCTGAGTATACAGATTGTAAACATAATGTTTGACTCCTGTTCATAGCCTTAGACAAGGATTCTTCAAGCTGTACCTGGGATGGTCTTCTGTCACGTGATGTTTTGAACACCTAAACTTTGTTCTGCCATGAATTATTGGTTAGTAGTTAAAAAAAAAAAAAGACCTCACTTATGTCTCACAATTAGCATTGATTTTGGTACTTTCTTCTTCAGGCTTCCTTATTTTTTTCATAATGGCTTTGTTGAGATATAATTCATAAACAATGCAATATACCCATTTAAAGTATACAATTCAGTGATGTCTGGTGTATTCACAGAGTTGTGAAACTATCATCACAACCAATTTTAGAACACTTACATCCCCCCAAAAAGAAAGCCTGTACCCTTCAGCCATTACTCCCCATTCCCTCCAACTTCCCCTGGCCCTAGACAAACACCAGTCTATGCCCTGTGTCTATAGATTTGTGTATTCTGGACATTTCATTTAAATGGAATCATACAATATGTGGTCTTTTGCATCTGACTTCTTTCACTGAGCATAATGTTCTCAAGGTTCATTCAAATTATAATATGTATTGTACTTCGTTTCCTTTTAATCGTTACATGATATTCCACTGTATGGATAGACCCTAATTTGTTTACACATTCATTAGTTGATGGGCATTTGGGTTGTTTCCACCTATTGTTTATTACGAATAATGCTGCTGTGGGCATCTGTGTATAAATTTTTAAGTGAACAGGATTGCGTATTTCTGGATATATGCAAATGGGAACCAGAAGGTGTTTTTTTGGGTCAATCTCTTGGTGATTTGTGCATAATGATCAAACACATAGGCTTGGGTTCAGACATCAGCCTTACAATTCTAATTCCAAATCACTTCTCTCTAGCTTTAGTTTCTTCCTCGTTAAAATGGGGAGATAAGAATACCTATCTTTAGGGTTGTTGGGAAGACAAAAATGAAATAACTCGTTAAATTTTTAACATAGCTCTGGACACTTAACCTTGGTCAGGGATGTGTGTCATTATCATTGCATAATGGTAACGTGGGACAGGATGGGTTGTCTGGGATGTGGGGTGGGGGGTGGGGAACACTTGGAAAACAGTGGGTTGCAACTCATCATGCATGCACTTATGTTTTAATTTTTTTCAGAACGGTCCTTCCCTAGTGACTGCCTTCCAAATTCAAGATGGAATTTATTCATTTTAGAATCTACTCACCCCATTGATGTTATAACCAGAGTCAGCATACATCACGATTGGCAAGACCCACTCGTGTTTGGCAAAATGGAAGCGTTCTGGAAATTCCTCCCTCGTGTAGACATTGAAGTGAAGGTGTGCATTTTTCAGCGCTTGGTAAACGGCTTCCTCTTGCCCTGGTTTGGGCAGGAGCATCCCAAAGCTGCCATAGTCCACAATATCAAACTTGACCAAGTCCCTGAAGCTGATGTAGTTGGTCAGGAGGATCTCAGTGACTTTGGGCTTCTTTTTCACAGTGGTCATGCCGTGGTCAGATGTGATGATGACGTTGAGGTGCTCAGTCAAGCTGTGCCTCTCAATGGCTTCCAACAGGTACCCGATGGTTCTGTCGATTTGCTGAGTCATCACCCTCCTGTTCTCTGTCTCGGGCCCAAAGCGGTGTCCCACATTATCCGGCTCTCTGTAGTACAGAGTCACGAAGTCAAAGTCTTCCTTACTGAACCAGTTCATGACGGTATCCGTGTTCTCCCTCCACTCCGTCTCGTTGCTGTCTGGGTCGGTGTACGGCTCCACCAGGGACCGCTGGACGGCCTCCCCTTTGTACTTGGCGCCTCCCCCGGGATAGTGGAATGACGCTGTTTTCCTCCCCTGCAAGTGCAAGAAGAAAAGTCTATCAGGGACATTTCTCCTATCTTTCTCATAATGTGCAAAGTCCAACGTGTCAGCATCCCTGCCCCAGTCCAAAGGTATGGAAAACATGTGGCTTCAGAGTCGGACAGGATTGGGCTTCGTTCCTGGCATCACCAGGATCTCGTGGAATCTAAAACACCGTTAACTGTGAGAACTGCCGTTATGTTATGTGCTCCTATGAAGAAAAATGCTGCCTATGAAACCACAGCACTCCAGTGACTGGCATATGCGTTCCAATTTGGGACTGCAAAATGAAAAAAACAGTTCCTTAGAATGGAAGAAAAATGGCACTTTCTAAGTTGGTAATGGTGAGTGAGTTTAATCTCTTAGTGCTTCAGTGTTCCTACCTGTAAAATGCCAAAAAATTGATGGGATTTTTGTGAGGGTTAATCCAGGTAACTTTAAGATAAAGTATTGGGCACTGTGTTTTGGCCATAGTAGGCACTCTTTTCTTTGCTTCTAGACCTAAGAAGCCACCACAAGCCTTCCCCGGTGTGTGCAGTGGACAGCTATTATGATTCCTGCCCAGCACCCCCTCCCCTGTCTGCTGGTTTGGAGCATCTGACATCCCCTGGTAGCTCTCCTCCCTACTCTTGCTCCACGCAAGATGTGTTGGGTCCACATCAGGCTCCAGAGGTGGGATGTGGCTCTGGCCTGGCCAGTCAGAGGACGCTGCATCCCCTGGCCATAGCAATTGGTTCAGCCTTGGGCCCAGGTCCCAGTCAGAGCCAATGAGATAAGATCTGTGGATTTCCTCTGGGGCTGTTGGAGAGGGGAGAATCTGCCTAACTGGTTCCTATGTATAATGTTTATAAAATTTGGGGGTGTTTGTGTGAAGGGGAGACTGTCATCTTGTTCCCTGTGCAGATGTCTGTTCAGCCACTGGGCTTGACGCCCAACCCAGAGGCAGACAATAGGGCAGTTAAAGGTGTGCTCGATGCTGGATTGCCTGGGTTTATCTTTTCTCTCCCACTTGGATGCATGTCACTCAGATGCTCTCCACCTCTGTTTCCTCATCTGTAAAGCGGGGATGTTAATGCTACCTCGTATGGTGGTTGTGAGGACTAAATGCATGTGGAGCATGTTAGTTAGTGTTCAATGAGCTCAGCTTTTAGTTTCCTGGAGAGGAACAAAGAGCAATGGGCCAGACCGCATGGTCAGATGAAGAGGCGGCAATGATTATCTCCTCCAGTTTCTGTCTCCTGAGGGGTCCTGAAGGTGGATCTGAAATGTGCCTGTAGACCCCAAGGTTGGAATCTGCAGAAGGAAGATGAGATTGGAGCCTCCAGTCATGGCAGAAATGGCTGCAGCATGGGGCATGGGATTCCTTACGTCAGAGGAATGGGGTGGGTCAGCCATGAAATGCAGCTGAGTCTTATAAGGCCTGGGCAGGTCCTGGGGTTGCTGCTTGACCCTGAAGCCCTTGTCACTGGGGCCCAGTGACCTTCACCTTCTATGTCAGGCCATGGGCAACTACACAGGGCAGTAGATTATAGCCAACAGGAAGAGGGCCCTGGCCTACCACCAAGCCATCATGGGAGGAGCTGCCGTCTCTTCCCTCTCCTTGTCACCAGTGGGTAAACCAGGGAAAGAGGTGTGGGGGGCCTGAGAGGAGTAGACCATACTCCTTCCACCCCAGGCTGCTGGGGCCACCAGAGGGTTTACGGTGAGGGTAGGGAGCATGCGGGGGAGCAGAGCTTTGACTTGGTTACAAGGTGAAGGATTTACTCTGAGCCAAACTGAGTCTTCAGGCCAAAAATGAGGCTGTGTTAACAACACAAGTGATTTCAAAGTCATGAAAATATTAAATGATTTGCTCCTCAGCAGAAAGCTAGATTTTGACAAAGCTTGGTAAAATTGTTAGGAAAATAATTTTATGTACACTCACCAATGAGTTAACAATAAGATGGACCCATCTCACTAAATAGTTTCTGTTGTAAAGCAGCTCCTCAACCAGGACTGGGCACATAGTATGAGCTTGATAGATTTCTGGTTCCATGAAAGACTGACCTGCTTATTTGGGGAGCAAGTATTTTCCTTCATCTTGGCTATTAACTTGAGGGCTGTTCTGGGACACGTCTTTTATCACCCAAGATTTGGATGTTATGAAAAACACTGTAAAGTTCATTGGCTTTAAAAGAACGAAGAGAGGGTGCTGGTGTAATGGTGTCAATTTGGTATGGAGAACAAATTACAGGGAAGAATTGTGGGATAGTGGCACCTGGGTTGTGGCTATCTGGTCTACAAATGGGCAGAAAAGTATAACTAAGCATAATGCCAAAACTTCCCATGTACCATTTGAGAGAGAGAAGCAGGAAACAAATTTGGAAGTTGTACGGGATGCTGTTGGTACCCCACCAAGATCCCCTTACTGGGCCTGCACCCACACATATTTCTGTGAGGGTGGCTACTAATGTTTCTCAGTTCCCCCATGTTCTGGAAAATTCCCTTGCCAAGTGGCCAAGTCCTGCCTCACCTGGGCAGGTATCCTATACTGCTCCTCTATCCCCAGCAGCTCATGGCCAGTGATTGACTTCAGGACGTAAAGCCAGCTCCCTGGCTTCAGGGTGGGATGACTTGGGGGTGCAATTCATGTTCCAGTGCTCCCCGTGAGATCAGGCTGAAGCTGGTCTCCAGCTGAGGCCACGTCTCACTTAGGTCCTCCTCCTGCCCTGTCAGTTTTCCTCACTCCCATCTCCTGAGAACTCTCCCTCAATACATTATGAGCACCACATCCCTGCCTCAGGCTCTGCTTTTAGGAAGCTTGACTTAAGACAGAAGTCTTAATACTAAGTACTTTGCGAGGTTCCAGAAGCTCTGCTATCCATAGCTGTAGGTGAAATATTGTCCTCTCTGCCCTCCAGCATTCATTTCCTATTTTGAGATCCAGTTTTATTTTCTCTAAAGCACTTTCCCCAACCTGAAATTACCTTAATTTGCTTACTTTTTTACTATCTAGTTCTCTCCTCTAGAATGTGAGCTCTGGGAAATCAGGGGCTGTGCTGATCTTGTTGAACGTACTTTTCCTGGGACCTAGAACAGGCCTGGCTCAGAGTAAGTGCTGACTGCTGATTAAATGTGGGTTGAATGAATGCATGAATCATGTCTCCTTTTAGGGGTGGAAAACCCATCCTATTCTCACTCTTGATTAACTTACGGAAATAGTTACAGAAATGCTTTTGCTTTTGGGTTCTAGCATCTTATTTGTAACCTCTACAGGTAACACATTTTCCTTTCTGATAGTAGAATTTCTATGGTTGTTTTAACTTGCAAATCCTCTAATATTTATTGAATTTCTGATTGGCATTAGACATAATTCTCAGTTTTTAACGATGGTACTTTAACATCCGTGTAAACTGACTTTGCTGTCAAGTATGGAATTGACTGGAAGGATGAAGCTTCTAACGTTTTGTAGAACATAGTTTGACTATTTTATTATTTAGAATAAGCTGACATTGACATTGTGAGGGTCTTAGACAGCCCTGCATATCCAGCATGTTAAATCTCAGATGTTCCCAACTTGAAATTGTTTTCTTGTGCTGTGTTCTCAACACATATTGTTTCTTTCTTTCTTTTTTTTTTTTTTGTGGTACGCGGGCCTCTCACTGTTGTGGCCTCTCCCGTTGTGGAGCACAGGCTCCGGACACGCAGGCTCAGCGGCCATGGCTCACGGGCCCAGCCGCTCCGTGGCATGTGGGATCTTCCCTGACCGGGACACGAACCCGTGTACCCTGCATCGGCAGGTGGACTCTCAACCACTTGCGCCACCAGGGAAGCCCTCTTTTTTTTTTTTTTTAATTTATTTATTTGGCTGCGTTGAGTCTCCGCTGCTGCACGTGGGCTTTCTCTAGTTGCAGCGAGCGGGGGCTACTCTTCGCTGAGGTGTGCGGGCTTCTCATTGTGGTGGCTTCTCTTGTTGCGGGGCATGGGCTCTAGGCACGTGGGCTTCAGTAGTTGTGGCATATGCGCTCAGTAATTGTGGCTCATGGGCTCTAGAGCACAGGCTCAGTAGTTGTGGCGCACGGACCCAGTTGTTCCGTGGCATGTGGGATCCTCCTGGACCAGGGACTGAACCAGTGTGCCCTGCATTGGCAGGTGGATTCTTAACCACTGCGCCACCAGGGAAGTCCCTCAAAACATACTCTTTCTTTAAAGGTATCCCAAGCTGTAGTCTTAGGAAACTGTGATTTTTCTCACTTGGTCCCATAGGAATTTGAGGATTTATGCTGCTTTGTGAAATGAGCTTCAGAGAGAAATGTGTGTGTGAGCATGTGTACACACAGACACAGACACACACACACACACAATTGACTCTGTTTATTTGGGACCTATGATAAGCAAAAGTGCTATTTTCTACAGATTGTTTCTACTTCTGAGAAACAATCTCAGCACTTAATTGGATGCAAAAGAGTGGGTATTTACTATTCTACCCTTTAATTAGCATAATCAGTGTTTCCAGTAGCAATAGCAGTTGGAAAATCGCTAGTTTTACTGGGTGCATTATCCTTCCTTAGTGTAGTGTTGCATCAGTGTGGCTATTACTCTTAAGTTGCTTCTTTAAAACAGAGTTGGTACTTCTTATGGCAAAGCCTGACTGTTGGGTTTTGTACAGAATCTACCAAAACTCTTCAGAACCAATCGTTAAGGAAAGAGTTTTAGTTTGTTTTTTTCTGTCTTGTTTCCTTTTTTAGGGGACTGAATTAATGTCAAAAAGCGCATGGGTTTTAGGAAGGCCTGTGAAGTGTTCATCACAGTTGTGCTTTGGTGGAGAGTATATTTAGTGGTTTAGGGAAAGGAGTTAGTTACTTGTTCTAGGGAATGGCTGAGAGGAAAGAGATGGACTCCATGTTTTTGAAATTCAGAAGTGGAGGTTGGTTCTGAGTGTTTTCATTGCTTTTCTGTATTCTGGAGGCGTCACTGAACAGAAGGAAGCTAGATGGCCAAGATTCTGTGTTTTCTCCCCCTCCCACACATTTTCGGAGGTCGGATTATTATTCTCAGAATCTTTATGATGTGTGATAGACACGGATTGAGCCAATACTGGGATGCATTATGTTTCTATTAATACTTTTCTAAGCAGAAGCTGACGGCACCCTCTTTCTCACACCTCTTCCAAGTTTGGAAGCTATTGTCTGGAGACCTGGCTGACACTGAGAACCGTAGCTGCCCTCCCCACCCTCTCTCCAAATCCCCTCCTGGTGGTAGCCTACCATGGTCCGGTCTTGGAAGACATGAGAATCTCACCCATATCATCCCTCTGCCATTTCACATCTTAATATGATCTGTGGCTCTTCCATAGAGAGGAGAAACATGCTCCTAGGTTTTTATGGTTTTCCTGGGTCTCACAGTCATGGCTGTCTGCCTTTTTCTGAGAATTAGGGCTTACTGAACTTGGTGAAACACCTCAGCCGTTGATCAGGTTCAGTTATCCCAGGAGCTCATTTAAAATCCCAGCCTGCTCTCATTGGAGCCTCTCTGTTCATAGCCTGACCATTGGGGAAGTCCTGATGGAGTGGATACACTCGTGGACCATGGATGGTGGAGACAAAAGTGGTTGGGAATCCCATCTCCTAGGCATCATCTGCCAAGGGACACCGATTCTCATGAATCATGATGGACTCTGGCAGTATTAATGTCACTGACGGAAAACATTTTAGTCCTATTAAAGGTTAACGCATCAGTCTCCACAAAGCCTGCCTGGAAGAGACTCAGAAGAAGGAAGGAATTTTCCAATGATGGGTACAGGGCAGGCCACCCTCCTGCAGCCCTGCCCGACAATGCAGATGTGTCCCTGAATGGCATTTGGCATTTGTCCCCCTGTTTCTGGGGTGGGAGGGGTTGACCTGGGGCCACAGGTTTGCTCTGATTACAGGAGCTTTTGCACCACCTCCTCAGGGAGCTGGCTGATGGCCCTGTCCTGGGCAGGAGCTGCTAACGGCAGAACGCGATGAACCAACTTGACATTCGCTTGCCAAACAAGTGGTGTGTTGTCAGTTGCCTGGCCCTGCACCAGACCCTCTTTTTGCACAACTGCTTATGAATTCAGCAAAGAAGAAAAGCACTCTGATTATGAATTGAGCAGGAGGAAACAAAGCCCTGCAAATAAATGACAAGGAGACAAGAACCATGTATAAGAAAACACCAGGAAGGGAGAATGCCACCAGAAGCCTCATGCCAGTGAACAAATTCCTTAGCAAGAGAGGCCCTGGGTTTTGAATAGTGAATTAAGGAAGACTATCCAGACCTTCTTAGCAGCTAGGCAGATACAAGATTCACTCCGAAATCCATGACTAAATGCTTTCGCCACTGAAGAAATATTATGTCATGGTTAAGAGTTAAGAGTTGCTGAACCCAGAGTGAGTTCAAATCCTGGCTCTGCCTCTCACTAACTTTGTGACTGTGAGAAGTTGTGGTATCACCTGGTGCCTCAGTTCACTCATTTGTTAAAGGGGCATAACCTTAGCACCCACCTCAGGGTTGTGATAAATTAATATACGTAAAGCACTTAAATCAGGGCCTGGTGCATAGTGAGTGTTATGGTTGTTATTTTTCTTGTATGGACAGTTTATTTGCATGGTCTATGCCTCAAAGTTTAAAAATGTTGGGGCTTCCCTGGTGGCGCAGTGGTTGAGAGTCCGCCTGCCGATGCAGGGGACACAGGTTCGTGCCCTGGTCTGGGAGGACCCCACATGCCGCAGAGCAGCTGGGCCCGTGAGCCATGGCCACTGAGCCTGCGCATCCGGAACCTGTGCTCCGCAATGGGAGAGGCCGCAACAGTGAGAAGCCTGTGTACCACAAAAAAAAAAAAAAAAAAAAAAAAAAAAATGTGACACAAGAGGAAGGACTCTAGAGCCCAACACTTAATGAACCTGAGGTAGAGTAGGGTCATTGACAGCCCCCTGTGATTCTTCTAGAGCTGTGTTGTCCAATATGGTAGCCCCTCGCCTGTGTAGTATTTAGATTTAAATTGAAATTAATTAAAATGAAATACAATTAAACATTCAGTTTCTCAGTCTTACCAGTCACATTTCAAGGGCTCAGTTACCACCTGTGGCTTGTGGCTTCCACATTGGACCATGCAGAATAGAACATGTCCATTATCACAGAATGTTCCATTGGATAGTTCTGGCCTACAGCTGTAGTGACCTGTAGCTGAAGTCCTGCTAAAATGGTTCGGCTTCCATTCATAAGAATGATCATTTCAAGCAGTTAGTGCCAAACAACTTACATGCGTTATCACAGTTAATCCTTCCAACAAGCCTATGAAGCAGGGATTCTGGCCATCCTCATTCTATGGGTGGGGCAAATCAAGCACAGAGTGGAGGTCATTGCTGAAGGTCACATAGCTGGAGAAGGGTGGAGCTGGTTGGACCCTGCTCTGGGAGTATAAGTCCACAGACGGTTCTGAGCTGCTGCAATTATACCCCCTTGCAATGTAATGTGCACGGCATGGGCTGGGAGCACAGAGATGAAGTGTCAGGACCTGAGGAAGCTTTGGAGCTAAGGCTGGTGTCTTGGGCGAAGAGGAGGAGGATCTGTTCTGAAGTGATGACTCTGGAAGCTCATTGAGAAAATGCAAAAGCTGGCAACAGGTTTGGGGCTGGGAGTTCAACGCACTAATTTCATTTCTGCCTTTTCAAAGCAATAATGAGTGGCTGCTGGGATACTTTCAAGCAAATGTTCTCATCAGAGCTTTTCATGCCTTGAGTGGTCAACTTTGTTCCTAAGGGATTTTATGCCTAAGTCAGAGGCAAGTGTATGAAGAGATATTTATTAAAGAGCTGCTGGGTCCAGACCCTATGATGAGCCCTGGAGGTACAATCATGATTAAGCCAACTGTGCCCTCATGGAGCCTCATCCATCCATAACAGCTAAAACTTACTGAGATACGCCTTAAGTGCACATCTTATTTAATCCTTACATGAACTCTATTAAATAAGAGCATCATCATGATCCCTATACCACATTTAGAGAAACAGATGCTTAGAGAGGTTAAGTCATTTGCCCAAGGCCACACAACGTCTAACCCGCCACCCACATGCCTAGGAATGAGAGACGATGTCCCAGGAAGTCAGCCCAGGGTTTCTGGTGGTACCTGTCTCTGGGCTGTGATCCAGAGGGGGAGAATGCCATTGTCCTACCACTCAGTCTTGTTCTGTGTGGTCTTGATGGAATACTTCCAGAGTGTCTCTGTGTTAAACATCATGTTGTGAATGACTCTGTGATCTTCGATCCAGCAACCTTGGGAATAAAGGAGAGAAGGTACTGTTAAGTTCTATGAACGGATGCTGCCAGGGGTGTCCATGTGTTCTTAAGACCACCTCCCCCAGCATCCTTCTGGTTGGCCTACTTAATCCTGGGGCTGTCCCTCTGGGCTTCAGACTTGTTTCTCTGGGATGCAAACATTGGCAGCCACAAAGGAAGGGTCATCACATCTCACACCTGTCAGATTGGATCTGCTCCCTGGAACAGACCTCACAGCCCTGGGAGAAGTTGGTGGAAGCTGATGAGGGAGCGGGGAAGGCAGGGGGTGGGGAGGCGAAGTTCCTCGGGTTATTCTGTGTCCAGAAGCTGAGAACCTGGGATTTGGACACTTCCTGTGGGATGAGTTTCCTCATTTGCTTGTGATGATATGATTCTGTATGGAACATCCAGTGGGCCTGATTCTCGGCAAACATCCCAGGGTTTCTCCTAGGATTCCTATGGGCTGCACTGTTTGAAGCAACCAAGGGAATCAGGAGGGATTTCATTCTTTCTTTCTTTCTTTCTTTTTTTTTTGCCACGTGGCATGTGGGATCCTCATTCCCTGACAAGGGATCAAACCCGCCCCCCCCCAGCCCCCGCCTCTCATTGGAAGTGTGGAGTCTTAACCACTGGACCACCAGGGAAGTCCCAGGAAGGATTTCTAGACGTAGATGGGTACAGACTTATTTCTTTCTGCTTAGGGAAAGAAGACAGATACTGGGGGAATGTAAGCTAGATTGTTCTTGAGCACATAGCAATTGAACCAGATATGGAAAAAACCCCTGTGATCTTACATTGCACCAGTGAAAAGGGGACTGCACGTGGAGGCCAGTCTAAAGAGGGAGTTGAAAGATCCAAGGAGAGAGATGAGTGTCCACTCCCTCGCCTCCTGGGAGATGGAGCCTCTGGGTGACCCTACTGACTGTAATAAGATAGTGATGATGTCTCCAATGTCCATGGTAAGAGGGACATTCTGTGACTAGAACTTGATGGTCATGGGCACAGAGAAGGGAAAAGCTCTCCACTTGGTCAGAGTCGCTGCCAGACTGCTGGTGGGTAAAGTCCCCCTAGGGTGGCCAAAGCTTTCAATGGGGAAGAAGCAAACACAGTTGTGTTTTTATTGTTTCTGCCTTGCTGGCAGGCCTGACAACCAACCACGAGAGGGGTCACCAGAAGGAAGTTGTGCTGCTGCCAGGGATTGGGACCTCGAGGTGTCAAGATTTGGTCAGGGATCAAGTCAGACTGTTGACAGGGGAAGAGCATGGACTTAGAGTCCATGAGAGCTGGGTGCCAACCCTGACTTGGCTTCTGAACTTGCTGTGTGAACTTTAACAAGCCTTGGTTTGCATGTGTAATGGGGGGTAGGGTCTGTGTGATGGAATCATGGCACACATTTACCATCATGCCATACGCCAACGCCTTTTTCCGAGTTACTTCAGGAACGTTAACTCATCTAAAGCTCCCAATAGCCCTGTAAGGTGGGAACTATTATAGCCCCCTTAGAGCTTTCCCTCTTTGCAGGAAACAGAGGCACAGAGTTTACTCAAGGTCATAAGGCAGAGTTCGGTGTGGAACCTGGGAAATTTGATTACAGCCCCTGTTCCTCCCTACCCCAGGTAAAATTAACATAAAATTAACCATTACCTTTTTTTTTTTGGGCTGCACAGCGCGGCATGTGGGATCTTAGTCCCCAACCAGGGATTGAACCTGCACCCCCTACAGTGGAAGTAAGGAGTCTTAACCACTGGGCCTCCAGGGAAGTCCCAACCATTAACATTTTATTTTTAAAAATTTTTATTTATTTAGTTTTTGGGCTGCGTTGGGTCTTTGTTGCTGTGCGTGGGCTTTTCTCTGGTTGCGTCAAGTGGGAGCTACTCTTCGTTGCGCTGTGCAGGCTTCTCATTGCGGTGGCTTCTCTTGTTGCAGAGCATGGACTCTAGGTGTGCGGGCTTCAGTAGTTGTGGCACGTGGTCTCAGTAGTTGTGGCACGTGGTCTCAGTAGTTGTGGCTCGTGGGCTCTTGAGCGCAGACTCAGTAGTTGTGGTGCACAAACTTAGTTGCTTCGCAGCACGTGGGATCTTCCCAGACTAGGGCTCGAACCCTTGTCCCCTGCATTGGCAGGTGGATTCTTAACCACTGTGCCACCAGGGAAGCCCCATTAACATTTTAAAGTGAACAATTCTGTGACATTTAGTACATTCACAATGTTGTGCAACCTCTTTCTAGTTCTAGTACATTTTCTTCACCCCCAAAAGAGACTCTACCTGCTAGCAGTCACTCCACAGCCTTCCATTCCCACGGCCTCTGGCGGCCTCTAATCTGCTTTCTGTCTCTATGGATTTACTTATTCTGGACATTTCATAGAAATGGACTCATACAATATGTGGCCTTTTGTGTCTGGCTTCTTTCACTGAGAATCATGTTTCCCAGCTTCATCCCCATCATAGCATGAATCTATACTTCATTCCTTTTTATGGCTGCATAATATTCCATTGTCTGGATAGACCAGAATTTGTTTATCCATCCATCAATTGATAGACATTTGGGTTGTTTCCATTTCTTGGCTGCTATGGATAATGCTGCTATGAACATTCATGTGCAAGTAACTGTTTCAGTCCCTGCTTTCAATTCTCTTAGGTCTAAACCTAGGAGTAGAATTCCTGGGTAATATGGTAACTCTATGTTTAACTTTTTGAGGAACTACCAAACTATTTTCCACAGTGGCTGCATCGTTTTACATTCCCACTACCAATGTTCAAGGGTTCCAGTTTCCCCACATCCTTGCCAGCACTTGCTATTTTCCTTTTTTTGATTATGGGCAACTTAGCAGGTATCAGTATCTCATTGTGGTTTTTAGTTGCATTTCCCGAATGCCTGATGATGTTGAGCATTGCACCCTGTGAATACCATGAGTGAGAGTACTCTGTTAGGGGTAGGTAGAAGCCAAATGGGCAGGAATCTTTGGAGCCCCACAAATGAATAATGGAAGGCTCTTGAAATCTACAAGAAACCCTCCTGTTGTTACAGCTTCCTGATGGCTGAACCATGCCATCGCAGCAGACAACGTGGAAGCACAGAGGTAATTCACCCAGGGAGTGCTCCTTTGCCTTTTTTTTTTTTTTTTTTTAAATCTGTAGTATCCTGAATCCCGGTCTATGTGACTCTCCACCCAGTAAAGAGGAAAATAATCTCTCTGGAATTATGAACACCTGCCATTTCACCTGTTCTAGTGTTTCTCCATGGTATTTTCTACCATCAACATTAGAATCAATTGAGTAGCTTGTTAAAAACACACATTCCCAGGTCCCCACTGTAGCCCTTGCTGAATTTACAGTCATGGGGTGGGGTCCAGGAGTCTGCATTTTAACAACCTCTCTAGGTGGTTTTAGTGCCTGCTGACATGTCAGAACCACTGGTTCAGGGGCTGTTTGTCATTCACACTTGCATGTGGATTAGTTCCAGCAGACTGCCCCTTGCTCCAAAATCTGGGTTGACAGTAGCCCACTGCCCCCCTCCTTAAGGGACCAGCGGGAGGGCAGGCAGCCATCAGAACCTGGATCACTGTGGTATCTGGGGAAATATGGGGGTCCAGAGCCACTGGGAGGATGTGGCAGGAGGGATTGGAGGAAGCCACGGGCAAAGAAACTTCCTCTTCCCTCAACCTATGGATTCTGGCTTCCATGCCCTGGGACCCAGAGGTCAATTATAGCATCAGTTAAGTAGGCTAGCCTGGAAACCAATCATAGAATCCATTTTCCCCTCAAAGCGATATTACACAAGTTTCAAACAACTAACCTAAAATGAGCTCAGGGAGCATGACCCTTCCATTCTGTGGCATGGCTCGTCCCAGTAGTTGTACAAAGGGAATTGTCTCCGTGGTGTTTGGGTTATTTCCACCCTTGACACTTAAAGGCATGTTCTAAATCCAGCCGGTGACTGGGGACCACTCATGAGACCCAGCAGTTTCCACTGCCATGTTGGTTCCTCCTTCCTGCTTCTCAGGCCTCTTTATCCCGGTCAAGGGCCAGTTATGGAACGTGGGCAAAACAAGACAGAGGAGAGGAAGCTAAGAAACAAGCAGCTGCAGGGAGCAGCTATCATGGTTTTACTTGAATTGCATTTTCTATTCTGGAGACCATGGGGGAGACCTGGCTGGAAAAACTACGTGAAGGCGATAGTGTTGGCTGTGCCTGGAGTTCCAGAGACTGCAAAGGAGCTGGTTTCACTTGGGTCACGTGATGCTGCACAAGTGGGGCTGGGCTTGGAGGCAGGACACCTGGCCTTGGCTCTTGTAAGCCCTTGCTCTCTCTCTGGGCCTCAGTTTCCCTGTATGTAGAATGAGTGTGGTTAATGGTTTCCAAGGGCCTTTCTGGCTGTATCATTCTGAGGGTCTATCATTACTGTCATTTCAGTGTCTGGTGACGTGGGTAATTGTGCAAGTGAAACAGGAAGTAGGATGAGCTCTCCTAGTGAATGGGATTCCTGCTGCTTGCTAATTATGCTTTAATCAGGGTACAATGCATACTCCCACACTGTATCAGTTATGGCAAGGTACAGGTATTTCACCCAGCCGAACATTTCAGGTCTGGGAAAGAACCAAGCTAGATTCAACTCCTTCTCCTGGTTCTCAGGGACTGATGTTTATTTATTTCCAAATACTTGCACAGTGAATTTAGGAAACCAGGAAGTCTAGAGTTTGATCCAACCCCTTACTTTCTCCCTCCCTTTCTCAAATATTTTGAGCCAAGTACTGTCTTAAACTGTCTCATGGTATTTACACTCTAGGGGGCGGGAGAGAGTTAAAAAATAGAGTGTGTTGGTGCCTGCAGTACTCACAGGTATTTTCTCTTGGAATTCCCCTATTCATAGGCCCTGTTGAAAGGCAGGCTTAGGCACCGTATTTGTACCAAGTCTCTTCCCTGTGTTCAGTTCGTTGGCCGGAAACCCAATTCTGTCTTTCTCAATACTTGAACCAAGAGACACAGTAACTAACCAGCTGGTGGTGGGCTCTGCTGTCTCCCATGAGGAACCAGTAGCGAAAAGAGAAAGGTGGTCACAAGCGAGGGAAGCAGACAAGAAAGCCCATGGGGCTGATAAGAAAGACCACAGGGCTTCTGAGAGCCAGAGGAGGAAGTTTGGTTTCTATAATTGCAGTTTCTATTCCCTGATTCCCTCTAATTTGGTTCCCATGCTCATGAGTTTGCCTGATAGAGCCTTGCCTTCTGTTTCTTACAACTGTTGCTCCCTGACGTGGCTGAGAGTAGGGCTGTGCCTTATTTATTTTGGTGTTTCCCTGGCACAAAGCAGAGACCTGTGCCCTTAGTAGGCATTCAACAAATGTTTGTTGGATTTAATTGAACAAATTCCATCCCATCCTCTGCCCCATATGTAGGTGGCCAGGTACAAACTGAAGAAATAGGAAGCAGACCTTGATTTAGTCCAAAGTCAACTTGGGAAAAAAATACTGTAGTGGGATGAAAATAAACCTATACATAATAGTTAAATCATTAAATAAACCTATAAATTAAACCTTTAGTGGAATTAAAATAAAATGCATAACCTAATATACTCAATAAGAGCATCTCCCTTCCCCCCCGCAAACATTTGCTCAATTCCTACCTACTAATTTTCAGGTGGAACAGTAACTATTTGCCAATAGACCATTTGGGCATAGACACACTTTATCATACATTCAGTTGTTTAACAATATTTTAAGGACCTACTTGTTTCATTCAGTAGTTCCTTTGAACCAACCTACCATATTAAGCTGTAAACATGTCTTCATTTTCCTCCTGATTTGTGGGGTCCAGTGCTTCATTAAGTTCACATTCCCCAAACCAAAGAAGAAAGGTCTTATTAACCAGCTAGTATGAAATCAATGAGGAAGAATAGCTGCTAAATCAAGTCAACCAACCACCTTAAATCAACCCAGTGCTCCAATCTCAAGCAGACAAGCTCATTCAGACCTACAGCCAAGACACTGGTGGAAAAACAGCCCCCACTGGAGCTCAAAACCACACTTACCCAAGTCTACACATTCAGAGTCCCACCCACTGATGATTCACTAGACCTGTAATAAAAGTGCTGGGGATGAGAACAGGTGGCTCAGTGCACCAGTTGAAATTTAAAACCTTATCAACTCCTGCTGCAGACATGAGGCTTGACCCCAACAGGACACCCCATGATGGGAGCCCTTTTCTGGACGGGGAAATAAGACCCTAGTGCCCATTTTACCAAACCGCTCTTGCGCATGTGTAAGTGCAGATGTAAAGTGCTGACTGCTTCTTTTTTGGCATTGCTTTTTAATTATGGCCATCAATAAATCATTCTGTCCTTGAACAAGACTTGAGAATGGCCCTAAGGCAGAGGCACGATTCCTCAGGAACTAGGCCAACAGAGAATGGGTTGCTCACTCCTCACCTCTTCCTTTAATCTGCTGTCAGAAACAGAAACGTTCTCTCTTCAAGAAGCCTTGGAAGCAGACGGAAGCAGACGACTGCACTTGCGTTCCATCTGGGAAGTCTGTTAATACACAGTTCTACCCTTGGCCTGCCTTACCAGCCACTGTCACAGAAACGGGATCTCCCCTCTCTTCTGCATTTTTTTCTGACTTCATTTCCCCCTCTTACTGGTGTAGTGGGCTGAATGGTGCCCCCCACCCCTCCTCAAGGATATGTCCATATTCTTATTCTCAGAACCTGTGAGTGTTGCCTTATTTGGAAACAGGGTCTTTGCAGTTGTAATTCAGTTAAGGATTTTGAGATGAGGAGATTATCCTAGATTATCTGTGTGGGCTCTAAGTGCAAAGATAAGTGTCCTTACAAGAGGCAGAAGAGGAGAAGGCACAGACAGAGAAGGCAATGTGACCACAGAAGCAGAGATTGGAGTTATGTGGCCACAAGCCCAGGAATGCTGGCAGCCATCAGAATTGGAAGAGGCAAGGAAGGCTTCTTCCCTGGAGCCTTCAGAGGGAACACAGCCCACTGACACCTTGATTTTGGACTACTGGCCTCCAGACTTTCTGTTGCTTTAAGCCACCCAGTTTATGGTACTTTGTTACAGCAGCCACAAGAAACGAATACACCTGAGCCCTCAGTCTCCGGTGGTTCCAGTTTCTCCTCTCATTCAAGGCCTTGGAATCCTGAGCAGTCATGATTTTTTGCTCCACTGCTCTGGTGTTTTGGGCCAACCCTTCCTCTGTGTGACGCATGGACCTGCAGCACTGGTATCACCTGGGAGCTTGTTGGAAATGCAGACTCTCAGGCCCCACCCCAGACCCACTGAACCGGAGTCTGCATTTTAACCAGATCTCCAGGTGATTCATATACATGTTCAAATTTGAGAAGCACTGGTAGGAGAAACTCTAAGGTGTCAATCAGATCTTTTCTCCAAGTATCCTAGTTTCTTCATGTCATATCTGTTAAATATGACATGGAGGTTTTGTAAAAACAGACCAAACTCTTAGGTTAGAACTGCATGCTGATGTGTCATGCATAATATGACATGATATCTGAAATTTGCTATAAAAGATTCAAGGAAGGAAAGAAGGAAGGAAGGAAGGAAGGAAGGAAAGGAAGGAGGAAAGACAGGGCCTTGGGTGAGGACAGTGGAACAAGACTGGCAAAATGTGGACACATTTTTGCAGCTCAGTGCTAGGTACACGGGGCTTCATTGTGCAATTTTCTCTGCTTTTTTCTGCAAGGTGGAAATTTCCCTAGTGAAAAGTTAGGGAATATCCTAGTTTCCCAGCCTTCCTTATTTTCAGTTTTTTTCCATGAATCCATTTTTATCCCTTCATGGAAATGGCTGGTGTTGGAGGGACATCTTTTCTATCTCAGTCTGTGGTTTTCTTTGCTCTGTTTGTTCATGTTTGTGGTTTTGCTGGCTTTCAGGACTTCTTTCAGCAAAAAGTTGTTTCTGGGGGAGCAGGATGGGAGCTGATTAAGGTTTATGGCATCTTCTAACTGGGTTTCCAACAACATCTGCTGGGCTTGTGTTGTTACCGGCAGCAGGAATTTAATTTCCTTTCTCTTTCCCTACCTCTCTTACTTCTTTCAGATTTTTTGTTCACTGGCTAGAGTATCATGTATGTGACCTTTGGCTCTCTGATTTACATGTGATTTGCATATTACACATCTAGTCCAGAGGTTCTCAATTAGGGGGTGATTTTTACCTCCCAAGGAACATGGGGCAGTGTCTGGAGACATTTTTGATAGGCACAACTAGGAGAGGGATGCTGCTGGAATCTAGTGAGTAGAGGCCAGGGATGCTGCTAAACACTCCACAACACACAGGACAGTCCCCCCAAGGCAAAGAAGGATCTGGCCCCAAATATCAATAGCGGGACGTTGAGAAACCCTGATCTAGTCTTAAAGATCATCCAAGCGCATTTTGCCACACTTTTTTTGCTCTGTCCCATGAAGGAGAGGTGGACTCATGACTGATTACAACATCTCTGAGGAATTTTTACTTCTTATAAGTTGATTTTTAGATAGAATATAAGTGACTGCTCATTTGTGCAAGTTGTGCCCTGCACACCTTCAGGGGACACCATCCACATAGTATTCATGAAAACAACCCTTTCAAAATTGTGAAGCACATGGTCTACACAGCTATAAGTGGTTGCTCCAATTTTGGGGTTGCCCTGGGGGTTCTGGAACTGGGAGAGACTTTATTTCTGGCCACCATGAGCCCTGAGCACGCCAGAGAGTGTCCTTTCAAGAAAAGAGGAAATGTGGAACTTTGAGGACCTCACTTGCATTATTCTAGACCATTGTCTCGTTGTGGAACGTCTCCTTTTCACCCCTGGGCCATATCCATTTGACTAGATCTAAAATTGTCAGATTATAATATCATGGCTTTTGTTTGAAACATGGTGGTGATGGCTTCTTATTTTCAGTCAGTTCCTTGGGGGAGGAAATACAAGCTGCTGCCATAAGACTTCCTATCCACCCACTATTTGCTTGGCGGGATTGCCATAGTTTCAGCAGCATAACTTATTCTTGCTGGTCTTCAATCACTTTGCAATAAAAACTGTGATTGCAAAAATGTTCATTGTCATTACCAGTGATGGAGCAGTAAGTACAGCCTTCTGGAGAGGGAGAGGGAATTGCGTGACTTAAACTAGCAGAATGAGTTGCTCACCCCCAGAGAATGGCTTTTCATTTTGGCAAGGTCTGAGGGAAATTATGACAGAGTTCAGTGACACAGAGGGAGAGTGCTGGGAGGTGTGGTCACTGAATCCACTGGGAGCCTGTGCCCTGTGGGCAGCCCCATGGATGGAGTTGGGGTTTCTTGGGACTCAGTAGTACTCTGGGTCATCGACTGCAACTCGCCCCATCCCCACGCTGTTGGGCTCAGGCTGGGTGGTAGATCACTGAGCTTTCTGCCAGTCCTTCTTCCATTGTTCCTCCCTCTGATAACAGTCCCTGACTTTCCACTTGGGACCCACTACCATCCCCCCACAATGGGTGATGTGGTTTGTGTGGGACTTGCCATTCCCCACCCTGACCTGGGGGTGGGCATGTGGTCCCAGCTTGGGTGGTCAGCATCATTCCATCCCCCCACAGAGATTGGTTCTGAGAAGCAAATTGGTCCAATGAGAGTCAATCTTGGGAATTTTGTGGTCACTCTTAGGAAAGAGAAATAGAGAGGAGGAGAGGGAGAAGTAAAGAGAGAGCTTGATCGTTCTGATGATATAATTTGAGGATCTGGATGTAGCCATGCCTGTAACTATCAATTAATTATGTGTTATGGTTTGAACTGTGCTCCTCAAAAAAGATATGTTGGAGTCCTAAACCCCAGAGCCTCAGAATGTGACCTTATTTCGAAACAGGGTCATTGTAGAGGTGAGGTCATACTAGAGTAGGGTGGGCCCCTAATCTGAGTGACTGGTGTTCTTATAATAATATGGTCATGTGAAGACAGAGACACAGGAAGAACTCCATGGTTTGGATGGAGGGTTGGAGGGATGCATCTACAAGCCAAGGAATACCAAAGATCACCAGCGAACCACAAGAAGCTAGGAAGAGACAAAGGATTCCCTACAGCTTTCAGAGGGAGTATTGCTCTATCAACACCTTGACTTCAAACTTCTGGCCTCTAGACTGTGAGACAATAAATTTCTGTTGTTTTAAGCCACATAGTTTGTGGTGCTTTGTTATGGCAGCCCTAGGAGATTAGTATAAGTACTTTCAAATTAATAATCTTCCTCTTCCTCCTCCTTCTTCAAAATCATCATCATTATCATCGCCTTTGTCTAAGCAATAGAGAGGGTCTCCTATGGATGTGGAGACTGTGATGTGGGGTGTCCAGCCTCCATGGTCAGTCAGTGCCCCTCTTGCATCAGCCCCTAGGCCCCCAGGGTTAGACCATAATTCTGGGGCTTTCTGGAGCTCCATGCTGGGGCATCATCCTGTTACCTGTTGCCTTTACACAAAGACTGATGCTCACCCCCTGGTTGTCTGGGCCCCATCCAAGACCTATTCATGGTAGGCAGAATTAAGATGGCCCCAAGATTCCTGCCTCGGTTATATACACCTTGTATAATTCCCTCCCCTTGCACATGGGTGGACCTGTGGCTGGTTTCTAACCAGTGGACATGGAAAAGTTGAAGGGATTTTGCAGATGTAACTAAGGGCCCTAATCAGTTCACTTTGAGTTAATCCAAAGGGAGATTATCCCAGGTGGGCCTGACCTCCTCAGGTGTGCTCTTAGCAGAGGGTCTGGACCCAAGCTGCCATGGGTTCTACAGCTGCAAGGAAATGAAGTCTTCCAACAATTGCGTAAGCTTGGGAGAGGACCCCGAGCCTCAGATGAGACACCACCTCAGCCGGCACCTTGATTGCAGCCTTGTAAGACCCTGAGCAGAGGACTAAATTCAGCTATGCTCGGACTCCTGACGACAGAGAGATAATAAATGGGTGTTGTTCTAAGTTGCAAAGTTTGTGGTTAATTTTTATGCAGCCATAGAAAATGAATACGGCATTCCATTTTAAGGAACTACCAGGTGCTGTGGCCAAGACCTCTGTGTGTGTGTGTTTCTGTGTGTGTGTGTGTGTGTGTGTGTGTGTGTGTGTGTGTGTGTGTGTACATGGAGGTGGGGGATGATGGAGGGTGGGGGATGGAGCTAGGTGGGAAGGAGAAAACTACCTTGGAGGAAGTAATTGCCCTTCTTATGAGAGAGAAGAGCAGTTTGAGCAACATGCAGACCTGCCCAGTGCCCAGCCCTGGGAGCTGGAGGGAGAACATCGCCCCCAGTGTCAGGTCTTGGGAGCCTCCACCCTAGACAGAGGCCCCACTTCCACTGTCTTGCAGGTGGTGCTGGGGGCCAAATACTTGGAGGAAAAACACACCCTTTATAAAGATGCAAAGATTTTCTCATGTGAAGAGATGATGAGGTAGGATATTTTGAATTAATAGTCATCTTTATTTTTAAAATCCTCTCTCCTGTATTCTTTCCTTCATTCAAACAGTCAGGATTTTTGTTTTTCATGCTCCGAGGAAAGGATGCCATGGGAGAAGGTGGAGAAAGCAGAGACTCCTTCTGGCTTTGGGGTGTCACACGCTCAGCCCATTGTGGGAGCCATGGAGGAGTTCGGGTGTAGAGGAAGGTTTGGGGGGGGCCCAGGGGAGTAAGAGCAAATCTCTCCTGTCTGATTCCCTGAGAGGAAGGAAAGAGGTGGAAGGATCCCCAAGAAAGGGGCTGTTTGTCCTTTACTCTGGTGGAACTCCAGAGAGAAGGAAACACCCCCCACAAAAGATCTGTGGGATTTGGGAGCAGAAAGGGTGGGAGCCCGAGCTGTGCGTCAAGCCCTAGAAAGATGGCCAGACCCTGGAGACATGTAAGTGTGTAGCTGGCCACCGTCTACACTGCTTGGCCCAACAAGAGATGCTCAAACAGTATTCGTCTACTGAAAGGATGAATACATTGTAAGCCCTCTACAAATTCTCCAGGAAGACTTTCTTCACCAGCATCAGGAAAGCCGATGAGGGTCCATGTGATTCTAGCTCTGGGGTGAGGGCTCAGCTATTCACCACACCTGACAGCCCCCAGGTATGGAGAGGCCCTGCTGCCCAGATGTGGACCCAGGGGGCCCAGAGTTCTGACCCAACGAGCCAAGTCAGCTAAGCCTTATGCCCAGGGCATGGCCTCTCCCTGCCGTGCTCCCTGCCTGGGACCGCCTGGTCCCTGGCCCCTTGGACTCTGTCTAGTAAGCTTGGAGGGGTGGTTACGTGGCTTCTCAGACCTGAGCCCTTATGGGAGCTGCCTCCTTGTGCAGCTGAGCTGAGAATCAGGGAAGCAGCATCATTTCCTCACCTCTCCTCTGAGTTAACTTGCCCCAAGGTGTTCGTAAGAACTCCATTTAATTAGTCGTTGGGCCCAGAGAGCCCCTTTTATCATACTTTGTGTCAGGCCTACCCCTGGAATCTGAAGAGGTCTTTGGGTGCTGGCAGCACCAATTTTTATCCATTATTTTTTCTGTTACGGATGATGCTTTTCCAGTGGACTGGAGTCAGACAGAGGTCGGCTTGAGCCCAGCTCATGAAGATAAGTGCTGGTGCTTTTGCTGGTTCTAGGGTGGCATCTATGTCATTAATACAACATATTCAGGGTGTCTACCCGCTGCCTGGGAGCTCTGAAGATGTGCAACATTTAAAGGTATTTGGAATACCTTTCGACTACTTAATTAGAAGGAAGGACACCAGAGGGCTGTAGGCCTGCTAGAGGCAAGGATTGAGGACCAGTGTCTGGAACCGTCCAGGGCTGAGTTCAAATCCTGCTTCTGCCCCTCAGCTGCTGTGGGACCTCAGGAGAGATCTGTACATTCATGGACCTTGGATATCTCAGTTGTTCTGACTTCTTATCACTGTTACGAGAATCGAAGGATATGATGATTGTGGTACTTGCTGAGCATTTTTGTAAGCCAGGTAGTGGTTCAACCACTCAAGACGGGGGTTTTCAGGACTTCCCTGATGGTGCAGTGGTTAAGAATCTGCCTGCCAATGCAGGAGACACAGGTTCAAGCCCTGGTCTGGGAAGATCCCACATGCTGCAGAGCAACTAAGCTTGTGCACCACAACTACTGAGTCTGTGCTCAAGAGCTCACGAGCCACAACTACTGAGCCCTCGTGCTACAACTACTGAAGCCCACGCTCCTAGAGCCCGTGCTCTGCAACAAGAGAAGCCACTGCAATGAGAAGCACGCTCATTGCAATGAAGAGTAACCCCTGCTTGCCTCAACTAGAGAAAGCCTGAGCGCAGCAACGAAGACCCAATGCAGCCAATAAATAAATAAATAAAATAAATTTATATATATATTAACAAAAGACGGGTTTTCAGCTGGGGGCCAATTTGTCTCCCAGGCAGCTTTAGGCAATGTCTGGGGACATTCTTGGTTGTCACCGTGGGAGGAGGGGGCACTCCTGGCACCTAGAGGATAGAGACCAGGGATGCTGTCCAACATGCCACAGTGCACAGGATGGCCCCCACCACAGAGAACCATCTGGTCCCAAATGTCAGTAGTGCTGAGGCTGCAAAACCCATTTTAAAGCAGTGACTCTCCACCAACTCAATAAATGGCAGGTCGGTTATAAATAAGGGGGACAGAGGAACATGTTTTTTCTATAAGGGGTGAATTAAAAAGAGTACCTTATGTATATAAATTTTGTTATTTATAGGCAATACATCCACATGGTCCAAGATCTAAAAGCTACACAGGATGTACAATCCAAAGTCTCCCTTCTACCTCGTCTTCTTCCTGGAGGAATCAGTGTTACCAATTTCTTCTTTTTAGAGGTCCTCTGTGCATCTATAAGCAATTGTATGCACATATATACACACATGTTATACACACACACATATGCATGCTACACATATTCTTTGCATCTTGCTTTTGTCACTTAATCCATCTTGGAGATAATTTCTTACTGGACACAAAAAGCTTCCTCAGTTTTTCTTTTAAAGGTGACAGAGTATGCCATTCTATGCATGTCCAGCATTTTACTTAACCACTCCCCTCTGGATGGATAGTCACGTTGTTTCTATTTTCTTTTGCTCTTACAAACACTAATGTAATGAATATCTTTGTATGTACATCATTTTCCACCAAGCAAGTATGTAATGGTAGGATAGAGTCCTACAAGTGGAATTGCCAAATAAGAAAGTTTTGTGCATTTGTAATTGTATGGGATGTTGTCAAATTACGCTCCACTGAAGCTGTACCCGTTTCCATTCCTTCTGGCAGTGAATGTAGGAGAGGTGTTGGGGGGATTTTGTAATTTAAAAAATTTGCTCTCACTGTTTGTATCTTCTCATCAGAAGCCTTCTGGGAATAAATAAAAGGTGAGTGTGCCTTACCTTACAATATTTTGTGCCCATTGTATTTTCAGCATTCAGGGACCCAGAGTCTGCCCATGGGAGATCTTTTAAGTGTTATGAAGTTAATGCCCCTGGAAAGTGGCGTTCGCTTTCTCCAGAAAAGGGCTCTTTAGTCCCTGCTTCCTGGTGCTAATAGTTCCCGAATGACTTGCCTCTCAAAGAGTTTACATGTAGGAAAATATCTCTCAGCAATCTCTCTCTGAGTGGTTGCTCAGCTTTATTTTTTGAGTTTCTGATTCAAACGCACCTTTGAGAGTCAGGTGGAAGTGATGAAAATCTCTTCCAGCCAGAAGGCACCGGCAGTTTGCCCATCATGTCAGAGGTTCCTAGAGCTGCCCTCGGACCCCAGTGAGTGGCTCTCTGGGTGGGGGTGAGGTTCATGCTACCAGCACCCCTCCTTGCCCTGCGAGAGGGGTCTGCGGATTCCCAGCTCAGAACTGGGCAGAACCAGTTTTGTGTGGTCAGGGACACCCTTGTTCCTAGACTGGCTTCTCCTTTCCCACTTTCTGACCGAGTGACTGGTCAGTTACTCAGCTTTGCTGAGTCATCATTTTCTCACCTGTGGACGGGGACAGTGCTTGCTTTGCAGTATCGTACTGGTGATAATGGAGGCAAAGCACCTGGCACAGAGCCCTGCATCAGGCTCACATTTGAGAAATGGAAGCTAATGTTAGTCTTATTGTAGTGGAATCCTTTGCATCCTGACTGCCTCCTTTTCTTATTTTTTTTCCTTTTCTTCCCCCATCCTCAAAGATTTTTATTTAATTGTTATGTGGTAGGGCCAAGTATTTTTATTTTTTAAAAAATTAATTTTTTGGCTGCGTTGGGTCTTTTTTGCTGTGCACAGGCTTTCTCTAGTTGCAACGAGCCATGGCTACCCTTCCTTGCAGTGCGTGGTCTTCTCATTGTGGTGGCTTCTCTTGTTGCAGAGCATGGGGTCCAGGTGCGCAGGCTCAGCGGTTGTGGCTTGAGGGCTCTAGAGCACGGGCTCAGTAGTTGTGGCACACGGACTTAGTTGCTCTGAGGTATACTGGATCTTCCCGGACCAGGGCTCGAACCCGTGTCCCCTGCATTGGCAGGTGGATTCTTAATCACTGCACCACCAGGGAAGTCCCTATTCTCAAATTTTTATTGGAGTGTAGTTGATTTGCAATGTTGTGTTAGTTTCAGCTGTACAGCAAAGTGAATCAATTATACATATACATATATCCACTCTTTTTTTTTGCGGTACGCAGGCCTCTCCCTGTTGTGGCCTCTCCCTTTGCGGAGCACAGGCTCCAGATGCGCAGGCTCAGCGGCCATGGCTCACGGACCCAGCCGCTCCGCGGCACGTGGGATCTTCCTGGACCGGGGCACGAACCCGTGTCCCCTGCATTGGCAGGCGGACTCTCAACCACTGCGCCACCAGGAAAGCCCTTTTTTTTTTTTTAAGATTCTTTTCCCATACAGGCCATTACAGAGTATTGAGTAGAGTTCACTGTGCTATACAGCAGGTTCTTATTAGTTATCTGTCTTATGTATAGTAATGTGTAAATGTCTTTCTGTCTCTCTTTTAGATTGGAATCTCTTTATTTGCTTAGTGGCAACTGAGATTCTGGAACAATCACGTTCCTTTCTGTCACAAAGACCTTGTACATGCTGTTCCCTCTGCCTGGAATGCTTTTCCTTCCTCTGGACTCCTGAGGTCTCTTTCACTCGCAGCTCAACTGCCCCTTCCTCAGAGAACCCTTCCCTGCCTCTCTGAGTTCAAGTCAATTTGCCCTTGCTGTCTTCTCCTGGAGAAGCTCTTCTCTTTCTTCTTGGTGCCTCTCTGACTTGTAATGACATCTGTTGGTGTGTTTACTTGTCTAATGTCTGTCTGTCTCCCCCGTTGGATAACATGCTTCAGGTGAGCTGGAGGGACCAGCTTAGGCAAAGGCCCTGAGGCCGGTGGGAGCTGGTTGGAGGCCCAGGCAGGGGACCTTTGTGATCTGGAGGGAAGCTTGTGAGGGGAAGAGAGATGAGAGAGGTCAGGAGAGAGCAGGTCGGGGGCCAGGCCATGGGGACCTTCTGGATCACTGAAAGACAAAATTTGAATTCTCTCCAAAGATCATAGGTGTCCCTCCAATGCACCAGTATTAAGCAGGGGAGTAACCTGATCTAACTGATTACTTTAAACTTTAATGTTTTATTATTTTTATAAAATTCTTTTAATGATTTACTTTTTAAAAAGATCACTGGCCACGATGTGAAAGGCGGGGTGGAGGGTAGGCTGGGCCCGGGCTTTGGGGAGATCCCTTAGGAGGCTGCAGCCGTGGTCCCCATTCTGCCTGCAGGCCATGGGTTCTAGAAATAGCCCTGTGCATCCCTTAGTATTCTAAGCTAGTGCTTCCTCCAGGGGGTGACCCCAAGTGGCATTGGCCGCCTCGATCTCCCCAGAGATGACTGAGAATCAGCTCTGTTTCAGGGAACTACGGATGCGGGGTTTCCGCCCACATCATGGCCTGGCTGTAGGGCGGAGCTTACCTGAGGTGGTGGTGAAGTGAGACGGGGAGGTCATTGTCATGAAAGGCGGTGTGAGGTACTTGGCCTTCACGCCCTCCCGGCCAGGTGGTCCATGTTGGGGGTGTCCACGTCCTGGTCGTAGTCCTAGCGGAACCCATGAAAGGAGATCAGCAGCAGCTTGTGGAAGCTCTTCCTCCTGGGATGGGGTGGCAGCCGGGCCAGCCCAACAGGACGGGCAGCAGCAATGCTAAGGCCCTGGGCCCCGTCATGTCCCCAGTGCCTCACACGCTCACATCGCTGAGTTCACGGCCTGCTCCCACTTTCTCCCTTTTTTTTATCTGCAGTTGATCAAAGTCCACATTGATAATTCTGCTCCAGCTCTGCTGTGGATTAGAACACCTGGAGCGTAACGAGTTGGCACGTTCGACGTGATGGAAAAGTTCTGGAGGTGGATGGTGGTGGCGGCTGCACAGCACTGTGAATGCACTTAATGCCGCTGCACTGTGCACTTTAAAAAGGTAGAAAATGCTAAATATTATGTGTATTTTACCACGATAAAAAAAGACAAACAGTGTGAAATATTTTGGACTCTTAACACGAATTCCACTATTGTGAACATTTGGAGAACAAATTAGATTGGAGCTTTCCTTTACTCAATATAGCCTGTTTTTATAGGGAGAACAAATTACTGTTCATTATGACTATGGAAACAGCCACTGTGGATTGAGTGCCCAGAGGGCTGGGAACTGTATATACATCATCTATTCTATCCCATTTAATTTTTTTGAAACCCTAGAAAGATTATTAGTTGAAAATTCCCTATAAGAATTACAAAAAATCATTGTGGTCCAATAACAATAAAATTTACCATTTTTTATAGGTCAGAAACTTGGTTCTGTATAAAGAAAGGAAGAACATCAAAGAAGGAATAAGTAAAGGTAAATGTAAAATTAAAACTTTTGTTTTCCTTCTGTTTAGTTGATCTAACAGGTAATAGTTTGTTCACACTAGTAATAACAACAAGGTATTTAATTATGTATATATCATATGTATGTGTATATATGTAAGTAGAGAAATACTTAATGTAAATCTAACAAAATATGTATGAGATCTATATGAGGAAAACTAGAAAACTTTGTTGAATGAAATCAAAGAACTAAGTAAATGGAGAGATGTTTCATGTTCATGGATGGGTAGGCTTAGTATCATCAGAATGTCAGTTCTTCCCAACTTAATCTATAGATTCAATGCAGTCCCAATCAAAATTGCAACATTATTTCATGGCTATTAACAAACTGATTCTAAAGTTTATATGGGGAGGCAAAAGACCATTCTACCCTTGTTTGTATGAGTTCAACTTGCCATTTCTTTTTTCAGGTTCCACATATAACTGGTATCATGCAGTATTTGTCTTTCTCTGGTTTATTTCATTTAGCATAATGCCCTCCATGTTCATTTATGTTGTTGCAAGTGACAAGATTTCCTTCTTTTTTAAGGCTGAATCATATTTCAGTGGTCTGTGTGTGTGTGTGTGTGTGTGTGTGTGTATGTGTGTGTGAGAGAGAGAGAGAGAGAGAAAGAGAGAGTATCACATTTTCTTTATCTGTTCATCCATTGACAGGCCCTTAGGTTGTTTCCATACCTTAGCTGTTGTGAATAATGCTGCAATAAACATGGGAGTTCAGATCTCTCTTTGAGATTAAAAAAAAACATTTTAATCATTTGCAAGTGGACAAATTTAGTGACATTTAGTACATTCACAGTGCTGTGCAACCATTACCACTATCTAGTTTAAGACTATTTTCATCACCCAAAAGGAAACTTCATACCCATTAACAGTCACTCCTCATTCCTCCCTCCCCCAGCCCCTAGCAACCACTTATCTCCTTTCTGTCTGTTTGGATTTACCTATTCTGGACATTTCATATAAATGGAATAACATAATATTTGGCCTTTTGTGTCTGGCTTCTTATAATGAGCACCATGTTTTCAAGGTTCATTCATGTTGTAGCATGTGTCAGCACTTCATTCCATTTCATGGCTGAATAGTATTTTTATATATCCATTCACCGGCTGATGGACATTTGGGTTGTTTCCACCTTTTGGCTATTGTGAATAATCTGGCTGTGAACATTTGTGTATGAGCTTTTGTTTCAATACTCTCTGCTTTCCACTTACGTTTTTCAACATATTTATGAGATGGTTTTTACTTTGTAGCTGAATAAACAGCTCAAAGAGGCTATAGAACCTCTCCAAGGCCGCACAGCAGAAGTGAGGCTGGGACTGTAATTTTAATACTTGGCTACACATTTGCTGCACACAGGGGTTTAAATTCCCCAAGGGAACAGGCTTAAGCATCCACCCATCCACCCCACATTTATTGAGCACATACTATGTGTCAGGTGCCAGAGGCACAGAAGTATAGATGTCAAGGTTGCCTGTGGGTGGCTCAGAGTCCAGGGGACAGGCAGACAAATAAGGGGGGTCCTGCCAGAGGTGTGAATGGGAGGTGACACAGGAGAACAGGGAGAGGGTCCTAACTTGGAGAAGCCAGGAGGAGGAGGGCTCCCTGGAGGAGGTGGTGCTAGAATTGAGTTTTGCAGGCTGGGAAGAATTAGCCTGTTGGAAGCATCTTCACTCAGCCGCTCATCCAGATATGACAGCAGTCTCCTAACAGATATGCCTGTGGCTGCTTTCTACAGGTACATGGATGACATTTACCTTTGCAGCTTTGGAGAGATCTGTGAATTGTATAAAGATGTCACCAGTGGGTTTTCTAGTTACAGGAGGTGACAGTCTGCCTAGGTTTTCAGGTGAAGTTTTCAGAAGGTTTTTATCTTGATGTGGGTGGACTGTGGGCTGGATATCAGACTCAGAGGAGATGACCCATTTCCCTCTTCCCGAAATTGCCTGATAATTCTGTTCCAAGTATTAGCTTAGGTTGAATTTTTGGGGTGAGGACGTGGTGTGTCAGGGGTGCTCCATTTTGTATTTGCATAACTTGGCCTCTCTTATTAATTAGCATGGTGTTTTGCTATAAAAGGGAATTTTGTAGAATTTTGTGATGAGTATGCAGCGAAGCAGTTGAGGGTATTTTGCAGCTTGCAGGCCTGGGCTCACATCTCTGCTCTGGGCTTACATTTTACACTTGGGGCAAATCTCATAACCTCTCTGTGCCTCTGTTTCTTTCTCTGTAAAAAGGAATAATAATATATTTCCTGAGGTTGTGAGGCTCCAATGAGATGATGCATGTTGACAGGAATGCTTACTGCTCATGGGATATCCACATGCACCCCCTCACTTCCCAGTCCCCTTGTAATCGTGGGCCATGTGTTTTGAGTGGAAACCACATCTATGACTTCCAGCCTGAAGCTTTCAAGGGCTGGTGCATAACCATCTCACCCTCTCATCCCCTGCCACAGTAAGTGTGGAAGTCTTGCATTGAGATGGTAGAGTCTCCATCATTCTGGGTCTCTGAGTGACCAAATAGAGCATAGTCCCCAGCTAACCCATGGTGGACATGGAATGTGAAAAGCCAGCCTCTGTTGCCAAGCCACTGAGATTTGGGGGTTAATTTGTTATTGTGGCATAACCTAGTCTATCCTGGCTAATGCAGCAGGTAAGCACTTACATGGGTCCTTAGTACTGGTAAGTGCTCAACAAATGTTAGTTACTTTCAGTACAATAATAAATTGCTACTGATAGTTTCTTTATCTGATCTAATGATGCCAATATGCTATTTTGTGCTTGGACAAATTGGACTTGGCACTCCTTCCGACACGTGGAAAAGACAGATGATTGAGGGCCAATAAAACATCATTATCTTTAGTTTGCATCCCTGGATACCCTTGGTGGCAAAGAACAACGTATGCTACTCTGGGGAAGCCAGGCCTGGAAGGGAGCTGTTGTTACCAGGATCAGGACTGTCCGAGGCCAGGCGTTCTTTGGTCAGGAGAGAACTCTGAGTCCCTGGTATGTAGATTCTCCAAGGGAATGTGAATACTGGTACTAAGTAGTTTGGCTCTTTGGGAATTGTATATTAATCACTTAGGCCCTTTTAGGGACAACACATATATATCTCAATATTCTGGAAAAACATAAAAACACATAAAACACATAAAAAACATCCAGCAGTCATGCAGCAATCCACCATGGCCACTGAAACTTCCCCAAAGTGCAACATTTTGTGTAATCAACAGAGCTTAGTGGAGGTGGCTGGCGAGAGAGAATTCTAATTGTAGTCACTATAATGCTTATGGTCACAGCATTGCAGTGTATCTTGGTTTCTCTTTGGTGAGCTCTGGTTTGGAAGGTATAAATCCATCATCTGTTTTAGCAAATATTTATTGAGCACTTTGGATGGGGTGGAAGATGAAATATGGAGGAGAGAGTAAGTCTCTTCCTGGCCATTATGTTTTCAAGCTGTCCTAGTACTCAGCAGTGGGTCATGCAGGCTTGAGGGTACCACAGTTCCAGAAGCATCTCCCACCCATGCCATTCTGGACTAGATTCTTCTTTGCCAGCCCAGTAGAGCCGTCTCTGACTCTTACTTTCTTTTGCATGGCAGTTATATCAGTTACTGGGAATTGTTACAGAAGTGCAGTGCATTTTGTGAAACTTACGGTTGATCAAGAGTCCCATTAAACTTTGTTAAGAACTCTACATGTTTATGACATAGTTACTAGAGTGGAGATGGAGAAATTTCCAAACACATTATAGGAATCATCCCAACAGAAGGTAATAGTCAGAACTCTTGGTTGCAAGTGACAGAAACCCACGTCTTACTAGTGTAGGTAAGAAAAGGGACTATGCTTTAGTCTGGTTTGCCCTCAAAGACCTGAGGGACTTCCCTGGTGGCACAGTGGTTAAGAATCCACCTGCCAATGCAGGGGACACAGGTTCGATGCCTGGTCTGGGAAGATCCCACATGCCATGGAGCAACTAAGCCCTTGCGCCACAACTACTGAGCCTGTACTCTAGAGCCCGCGAGCCACAACTACTGAAGCCTGCATGCCTAGAGCCCGTGCTCCGCAACAAGAGAAGCCACCGCAATGAGAAGCCCGCGCACTGCAACGAAGGGTAGTCCCTGCTCACCACAGCTAGAGAAAGCCCGCGTGCAGCAATGATGATCCAACACAGCCAAAAATAAATAAATAAAACAAATAAATTTATATATATTAAAAAAGCAGACCCTGAAACAAGGATGGGAGTGCAAGTGATTTATTTGAGAGGTTACTCCAGGGAGCACCCATAAGGGAGTGGGGAAGTGATTCAAGGAAGGGAAGAAGGCCAACATGGCGAGTTTTAGTCTGGGGTGCATGCAGTACTAGAATGGTGAGTACCAATGGGCTATGGGCATGGCATCTGCAAGAGGCCTTTTGAGGCATGATTTCCCATGTCACTGAAGTCATTCTGCAGAAAGACAGGGATGCAGCTGGGCTGTAGGAACCAGGGACTCACACATTACCAGATCTCTCTCTCCATCTCTGTGTCTGCCTTTGTCTGCATATCACCTCAATTTTCTCTCAGTGGGGACTGGCTTTCTCCATAAGGTGAGGAGTGTGGCCACAAATGCTCCTCTTTGTCTCACTCCAGAGTTCCTGTCATCACAGAGCATGTCTATATTTTCCCAGTTCCAGCTAGGAAAAACAAACCTGAGGGAAGAACTCTGATTGGCCTGTTTGGGTTAGATGCCCATCTCTGAACCAATCAACTGTGGACAGGGGGGCGGAGTCGTGTAAGAACATGGCAGCCCCCACCAGAGCCATGTGACTGGGGTAGGAAAAGGTGCAAGTCTCAACAGAAGGGAGGGGCCCGTAGGCTAAAAAAAAAAAAAGAGATGTCTGTGATGAAAGGAAAGGATTAGGAGATGCATCCTGTTAAACCTGTTACTGATTGGGGCTTTGAACATTTTTTTGAATATAAAGTTTCACTGTGGTTCTTTCAGCATGATTTAGCAGAAAGGTAAAATCCTAGCATGAGCTGAACATTTCCTATGGGCAGGCTGTTGCTGTGGATTCAAATACTTATTGATTGATCCAAAGATCAATTACAATGCTTCTCAAGGGATGTAAACTCTGATAGGGTCTGCTTATGATGGGGCTGATGTCAAGCAAGAGGAGAACTGGCATGTAGGACACTCTAATTTCTTTCTTCCATTGAGTACTGTCAAGTTTAGGTTCTGGCTGGCAGTGGATGCACCTGGAGGGATGGTTGCATATAAAGGATTGTGTGTGTGTTTATGTGTATGTTTGTTAGGTATTTTCCAAAGATGAGAGCAGCATCCCACAAATGCCCTTTTGCAGTGTGATTGCAAACTCTTCATTAAGAGGTGGAGTTTATTTCCCTCCTCTTGAACCTGGGCTGGGCTATGACTTGCTTGGACCAATAGAATGCGGCTGAAGTGAGGGTGTCTGATGTTTGGTCCTAGGCCTTTAGAGCCCTTGTAGCTTCTTATTTTTGCTCTCTTGGAAGCCAGCACCAAGTAAGCCCTGGATCTTCTGCTCAAGGGGCCATGTGGAGAAGGGCTCTGGAGGATGAGAGGGCACATGAAGAAAAACCAAGCTCCCAGCCACCAGCAGCACCATCTGCCAAGCATGTGTGTGAGGCCATGTTGACCTTCCAGCCCAGCTGAGCCTCCAGCTGCATGTAGACACACAAGTGAGCCCACGTGAGACCAGCAGAGGAAATGCCCAGCCATCGCACAGAATCATGAGAAATAACAAATTATTGTGGTTCAAAGCTACTAAGTTTTTTTTTTTTGCGGTATGCGGGCCTCTCGCTGTTGTGGCCTCTCCTGTTGCGGAGCACAGGCTCTGGACGCGCCGGCTCAGCGGCCACGGCTCACGGGCCCAGCTGCTCCGCGGCATGTGGGATCCTCCCAGACCGGGGCACGAACCCGTGTCCCCTGCATCGGCAGGCGGACTCTCAACCAATGCGCCACCATGGAAGCCAACTACTAAGTTTTGAGTGTAATAGAAATAGCCCACGAGGGTGTGAGCATGTGGGGTACACAATTCCCATCTGCTGAAGATCCATGAGTTCCTAGGATCCAACCCAGAGCCAACTTATGTCCTCAATGTCCTTCTTGTTTGAAACTTTTATGAAAATTTTCTTTAAAGACAATATTTTTAGAGCAGTTTTAGGTTCACAGCAAAATCAAAAGAAGGTACAGAGATTTCCCATATATCCTCTGCCCTGCACATGCACAGCCTCCCCCATTATCAACATCCTCACCAGAGTGGGACATTTGTTACAATTGATGGACCTAACGCTGGCACATCATAGTCACCCGAAGTCCATAGTTTTACAGCTCACTCTTAGTGTTGTACATTGTATGGGTTTGGAGAATTCCTATGAAATTTTCACAGATTTGGACCATCCTCAGGGAAATCCCAAAGCTCAGAAATTATTTTGCCTCCTGGAATCTTCCACATGTGGTTGAGCCTTAGCAATTCTTAAGAAGGATCTGAAATGAACGAAAAATTTAAAAAATGTATTCCTGTGGCTTCACTTTGGCAAGGTTCATGTTGAGTGTTCAGCTAAGTGCTCGTGTTAATAAGCCAGATAATGTTTTCCAAGACTGCTATGGCCTCAGGGTTGGCAGGATTAGAATGGCCTCCCGGCATCTCTGACATACCTATAAGGGTTGGATTCAGCTGGAATGGACCCAGGTCTCTTTGGGCTAATATGCTGTTTCCTTAAGGCAAATGCCACGTCACATCCCCTCCTAGAAATCTCCACAAATACAACCCCAGAAACATTGACAGAATATTGCTTTAACTGAAGATTTCAGGAGAACATAGAAGAGGTAATGTCACACATCACATGGTTAAACCTCCATCTTTTGTAAAGTTCCTCACTATATGGCCACGTCATTCTGTCCTTCCTCCCCATAATCTCTCCTCTCTGCTCTCTTTAGCCACAGCCCTTTCTCCAACCACACCGTGCCTTTCAAAACCTCTTCAACTTGCATGCTTCCTTTGGCAAAATCTTTAGCAAACCTGCATGTCTCTGGGGGACCTTAGTCCACTTGACACATGTGGACATCCAGCGACATCATCTTCACTGCTCCAGGCAGCCCTTCTGGTGCGGATTCCATGCCTGCTGGAGAGCTCATCCTATCTTCAGCTGAACTCTTGTCTTGTAACTTCAAATCTGTTCTCCTTGTTTGATATCTTGGGCCATGCTAAACAAATCGAATTCCTCTTTCTTACAATAGATATTTGGAATACAGCCATATTTCCTCTCTTCCCCTCTTTCAAACCTCCCTTCCTCCCTCCCTCATTCCCTTTTCTTTCCAGAGCGGGGGTTGGCAGACCTTTTCTCTGATGAGCCAGATAGACCTTGTGTCCCTGACTGTCTCTGTCACAACTACTCAGCTCTGCCACTGTAGCATGATAAGCAGCCATAGACAATATGTAAACAAATGGACATGGCTGAGTTCCAATAAAACTTTATTTGCAAAAACACACTGCAGGTCTCGTTTTTCCTGACCCCTTGCACTGGCATATTCTCTCTAGACTGAATATCTCTATCTCTTTTGACCATTGCTTATTTGTGTGGCTTTGATTTTCTTCTCCATTGTGGCAACCATTTTCTGAATGCCTGTTAGTTTGTCTATCTCCCTTAAATGTGGCCCTGAGAACAAGATGCATACTCTGCAAATGTGATGATGTAACACTTTCTCCTGCTGCATTTTGAGCAGGAGAAAGAGAGCAGGAGTGACTATCACTATCACACTTGGAAACTCCAACTTCGTGAAAATTTGGTGGGACATCTCTGTGAAGGATGTAAACCTATTCATCCACAGGCTGGCAGGAAAGAAACCAGAAGCATGATCTGTCGAGCGTGAATTTAATATTTGATGTACAGAGATCTCTGGCTTTCTGATTGAGATTAGAAGGGGAGGTCTTGTCCACAGAAAATAATTTCTATCCCCAGGTGAGGAAGCAGCAGATAATCGTGTGAGCAGAACTTCCTGAGAACAAAGATGAGGGGAAACAGTGGTGTTAGAAGAGTGAAAAGGTCAATAATTAAGGCTACGACTGTGCTGGGAGAGGAGAAAGAAGAAATTAGACTGCCAGGTGTGAATAACAAGAAATCTGATTTAATTAGCAGTGCAGGACAGACACTGAAGGCTTCTTTATTCCTCTCATAATCAAAAGTTTTTGTTTAGACTGGGTGGGGGAGGAAAAGGCACATATGTTGAGAATCCTGTTTCAGTAAGTATGGAAGGAGGATTTTGGAAAAGGTCTCAGAAGAAGGAGAGACACGTGGGAGCTCATTGGAAGTCCCCAGAGGCTGAGCCCCCTCTTGGCATGATGCAGGGTTGGGAGGGAGTGGGATGGCATTCAGTCAGGTCTTTACTTGTCCAACACAATCACCTCTTAAACGTTGGCTGTTCTCACAGCCTAGTCCAGACACTGTCCTCTGCTCTCTCTGGACTTGCTCCTAGGTTGGCCCTTCCATTTCCATAGCTTTAGCTGCTGCTCCTTGGCTGATGACCCTCAAAGGTCCATCTCTGTCTCCTTTGAATACCAGCTTACACATCCAGTGTTTTTCTTTCTTTTTTCCACTTGTCAGCAAAGTCAACATCTCATGCTTAACACGTCCAAAGCCAGCAAAGGCAAACTCTTTCTTTTCGTCCTCCTCCCTCTCTGTGCCCCAGCCATGCCTTCCCCATTCCTTAAATAGCGCACTGGCTACCCAGCTGTTCAAGGCAGTAAACCAGGCATTGTCCTCTTTTCCCCTCTTCCATCAGCAAGTCCTGTGATTCTGAACTTTATCTCAACTTGTCTGTTTTCTCTATCTTTGCTGCCAGGACAGGACATCATATCTCAGCCGGGCTACGGCAGTGGTCTCCTAACTGGTTTTCCTGCTTCTGCTCTCAACCCTTAGCAACCCATTTCCCGCCTGGAAGCTAAAGGGATCTTGAGGTCCCTGCTTTGGCTTCCCACTGCATAGAGAAAAAAAAAGCCAGACCTTGGATCTCCTTCAGGCTCCTGCCCACCTCTCCACCTCCTTCCTGCTTCCTCTTCTTTGCCTACTCTGCTTCAGTCACCCTGGCCTCCTTTTGGGTCTTTGGACTCAGCAATCTTTTTCCTACCCCAGAACCTGTTATTCTAGCCTGGAATGATTTTCCTCTGCTCCTCCCCAAACTAGCCTCTGCTCATCCTTTAAGTGTTAGCTTAAATGTCCACTCCATAGAGAGGTCTTTCCTGACCCCTTTTATGAAGAGGACTCTTTGTTATTCTCCACTTCAGCCTCTTGCTACTCTCATCATAGACTTTATTATTTTTTCTTTTTCTCCCCCAATAGCAATAAGCTCTTCAAGGGCCAAGGCACACCTACCTTGTTCATTGTTGTGTCACCAGCACCCAGCCCAGTGCCTGACACATTTCTGGATAAATAAGTCCAGAGTGAAGGGGTGAAAAAATGGAGAGTTACTTCTCTGAACTATAGATGATGAGATTAAACACCTTGTGTTTTCCTTAGTCAGAAATTATGTGCAATTAGGCATACAATAAATGATGATGATGACAACATCTGTGTCTTGCCTGATGTTCATCACCAATCGCTAAATTAGTCAGTTGTGCCTCTTTTGACAGTTCTGCTTTCAATATAATGATTTGTTTTTTTCTTTTTTTTTTTTTTTTTTGGGGTACACGGGCCTCTCACTGCTGTGGCCTCTGCTGTCGTGGAGCACAGGCTCCGGACGCGCAGGCTCAGCGGCCATGGCTCACAGGCCCAGCCGCTCCGCGGCATGTGGGATCCTCCCGGACCGGGGCACGAACCCGTGTCCCCTGCATCGGCAGGCGGACTCCCAACCACTGCGCCACCAGGGAAGCCCTGATTTGTTTCTTTTAACTTATGTCTGTTGGCTTTGTTTGGGCTCGTTAGCCTAACAAAGTGGCAGATTGTGTTGGTATTTGCTCTATTATTTACAATGTCATTAACTTTAAAAATGCCTTTGCTTTGGGTAAGAAGCCCTAGTTAGGACAGTGTATTAGTCAGGATGGTTTGGGTTATGCTGTTGTAACAACAATCCCCAAATCATAGTGGCTCAATACAGCAAGGTTTATTCTTGGTCATGTTATGTGTCTAGTGTATATCTGGGCATTTTGGGGGTAGTGTGTCCATTGTTAGTCACTCAGGAGTCCAGGCTTTTGAAAGTTCCATCTGCATGTGTCTCCTTGATAACCAGCACAGGGGAATCCTACAGTCTCTTAAGTGTTCTACCTGGAAATGACATGAGTTACCTCTGCTCATGTTTCATTGGACAAAATAGATCACATGGTCATGCCTAACTTCCATGTGCCTGGAAGGAGAGCCAAAATATTTGTGAACAGCCTCATTGGCTGCTCCCATCAGTTACACAGAAGAACTCACTTAAATACAGTTACTTATTTGTGATTCCTCCCAAGTTCTGAAGTGAATTCTAATCCGTTAGCCTTCAGAAGATATGTTCATTTCCAAGCTCTTATTGGGCACTGTTTTGTTTCAGAATGTCAGACTTAAGACTGTTCTTGGAGGACAGTATGGTGTAATGGTTAAAAGCAGGGCTCTGATGTTAGTTTGCTTGGGTTCAAGTGCAATTTCTACTGCTTGTTGGTTGTGTGATCTTTACCTTTTTATGCTTCATCAGTAAAATGGAGATAACAACAACAACAATAATATTATCATCTATCCCTATGGGGATATCCCAGTGATTGAAACATATGGGCTCAAAGTACTATTTATTATTATTATTGGTTTGGGGGGTTAGTTACTAAATTTTGTCAAAATTAGGAGTTCAGCAACTTTGAACGTTTGGTTGGGATTTATCAAAGGAACAGGTTTCTGAAGAGTAAGGATTAGGGAGAGGGGCAAAACTTAGTTGGTGTTTTAAAGATTGTGGATTTTATTTGTACAGACTTGGGGCTGAGTTCTATCTCAAGTGCCAGATAGTGAGGCAGCCTTTGCTAAATTCCATTGCTTTCCTGGGCTTCAGCCTCATCTATAACAAATGGAGTTAAGAGCATCCATTTTTCAGAGTGGAAATAAAGATGATTAAGTCAGAGGGAATGGAAATAACTTCCATCGATGATCAAAAGTGTTAGTTTACTTCCATATTAAATTTCTATTACTGGGTAACAAATTACCACAAACTTAGCTGCTTAAAATAGCACCTGTTTATTATCTCACTGTTTCCATGGGTCAAGAGTCTGGGCAGAGCTTAGCTGGGTCTCACAGGCTGTAATCAAGGTGTCAGTCAGGGCTGGGGTCTCATATGAGGCTTGGGGTATTCCTCCAAGCTTATTCAGTTTGTTGGCCAAATTCAGTTTCTGTGGTTGTGGGGCTGAGGCTCTCAACTCCTAGAGGTTGCCCCTCTCCACAGGCAGCTCACAGCATCACCCTCTGTTTCTCCTTGGAGGCCAAGGGGTGAATCTCTCTGAAACTTCACTTTCTTTAAAGGACTCCCCTGATTAGGTCAGGCCCACCCCAGGTGATCTGTCTTTTAACTCCTGGTAGACTGATTAGGGACTTTAATTACATCAGAAAATCCCTTCCCCTTTGCCACGTAACCTAATCACAGATTCTGACCACACTCAAGGAGAGATTATGCAGGACATGGACAACAGAGGGTGGGAATCTTGGGGGCCATCTTAGGATTCTGCCTACTGAAACTTCCTTCCTTCCAGATGAGCAGATGTTGGTGGGGGAGGAGGGGTTTTCACAGATGAGCACGTCCCAGAGGCTGAGAGAGCCTGGTGTTGGCCTAGGATGGAGGAGGCTGAGAGGTAAGTGTGAAAAACTTTGTCCAATTTGTGCTTTGTTGGGGCCGTGCTTTCCTAACCAGCCACAACCAAGGTAAGACCCGGTTGTTTAGATTCCTTTTCTCTCTTCCTCCCGAGGCAGTGTCTGCAGTCCCCTAGCCCTCCCCCTCCCAACCTAAGACCCACGAGCCATGAGCTGGAATCATGAGGTGCCATGATCAGAGATGCAGGTGAGCAACAGGTGGGACCACAGGAACAGAGCAACACCCTTGATGCTTCTTCCCAATGGTTCCGCAGACTGCCAGCAAAGGAAAACAAGTCTCGGATGAAATAAAATCCAGAGAGAAGACGAATTTTAAGTGGTGATTTTTTTTGGAATCTACCAGATGTCAGAGGCTCTTTGAAACAACACAAATGCTGTCTCAGTTCCGCGGAAGGAGGCCCAGAGAAGCGGTGTGAGTTTCTGAGAACCAAATTACCAACCACCTGTGCAGAAAAACAGTCTCTTCGTGCTCACGGGGCCGTAGGGTACACTTGATAACAAGTGATATAGTAGTCAAGGTCGGCTAGACATAAAAAGCCACTAACCCTGAGGTCTCTAGGTTCTTCTCAGCCAAAGCTTGAGTGTAACGAGGTCATTGCCAGGGAGCAAGCTGAAAGGGTCACTTCGAGACCGCTTTGGGCTGGCCTGTGACAGATGCCCACAGCTCTCCTAATGGAACTGCAGGGAAGGAAATACCTGGTGACGTCTTGATCAGCCCCAGAGCCCGCTTCCCTCACTCTGCAAATGCAGCTCCTTCTGGGCTTTGAAACACACTCAGTACTTGTCAATAGCTGCCCCACGGAAGGGACGAAAATTACTTGCTTGTACATCACTGCCAGGCAGGATGGGGAAGGACCCTCCTCTCTCAACAAAAAGGGTGGCATGATAGAGTAAGGTGGAAGGTCAGTTTGGATTATGAAGTATTCTTAGAATTGATGCAGCTCCAAAGGAGGAGGGAGGGCCCCAGCCGGCCTGGGTTGGGAATGACATTGATAAATCCGGTGTCACCCATGGGATACAGATTAGAAGAAGCCTTTGTTCTCACCCGATGCTAAATGGGCTGCCTGTGTGATGAACTAATATTCAGAGTGGGGAAACAATTGCAAAAGCCCACGTATCATCGAGCTTGTTGATAAATGTTAATGAGACAGGAGCAAGTACTGAGATGGGGCAGTATTGATTAAGAAAAGAAATAAAAAGTGCTGAGCAGTTCCTGACATTTTGTTTAAAGTGTCCCTTGCCACAGCATACAATCCTTGTAAACCTTTGCTGTGATACATGTTATTGTCTCCCCCTCTTCTTCCCTGCTCTCTGCCTTCCATTCATTCTGTTGCTCATTCATTCATTCATTTAACAAATATCTGAGTTCCTACATACATATCCACATATACACATAGTGCTACATACTAGAGTTAAAATAGTGGACAAACTCCCTCTGGGAGTTTATGGACAGTGGTAGGAGAGATACTCTAAAAGGCAACTTCACGGCATGGCATATAGCTTGGGAAAAGACAAGGACCCCTTAATGGGGGACTTGGGGTGAGAAGGCGTCCCAGGGGAAGTGATGGCTGGGCTGAGACTGAGATGGGGGCCTGGAGGAGGAATGCTGAAAAGCATCCCTGCAAAGGGTCAGGGGACAGCTTCCCAAGGTTTTGGTGGGCATCTGGGATGGGCAGGGAGAAGGGTAAGAAATGAGGCAGAGGGAAGTGTGGTTAGTGGTGTACACAGTGGGTTAAATTGTGTCCCCTGAAAAGATATGTCCGAGTCCTAACACCCGGTACCCCTGAATGTGGCCTTATTTGGAAATGGGGTCTTTGCAGATGCAATCAAGTTAAGGTGAGATCATACTGGATTGGGAGCAGGGAGTTCTAATCCAATGACTAGAGTCTTCACAAGACAAAGAAGAGGGAGATGTAGATCTAGAGACACAAAGATACAGGGAGAAGGGAATGTGCGATAAAGGCGGAGACTGGAGTGATGCAGCTACAAGCCAAGGATGTCAAGGCTCGCCAGGAGCCACCAGCAGCTGGAAGAGGGAGGAAGGAGTCTTTCCTAGAGTCTTCAGAGGGAGCACAGCCCTGTTGGCACCTTGATTTTGGACTTCTGCATCCAGAACTGTGATAGAATTAATTTCTGTTGTCTTAAGCCAACTTGTTTTCTATAGCAGCCATGGGAAACCAACAGAGGGGTGGAACGTGTGTGGGGAACATACCTGTTCCTCGAGTTTCTACAAGGAGGAAAGCCGTGTAAACACCAGAAATGTGATATTGGGAGTTGCCGACTCCATTGCCCACAGGGCTGGATGGGGCTGGGGGCAAACAGAGGCCCCACCAGGAGGTACAGCCACCCCTCTGCTTCAGTTGACTGTGCCGTATGGTATGATTTTTTAGTAGAAGTTAGAAATCAGATTTTTAAAAATACGTGGAAATCCTCATTTAAAAATATTGGCAGCTAGTTAACAAAAATGTAAAAACTGTGCAGGCAAAACCAAACAGGTGTGCAGCTCTGATTTGGACTGTGGTCTAACCATCTGAGACCTCATGAGAGAAGTTTAAAAGTAAGTGAAATTATCTATGTAAGTTGCCAAACACAATTCTGTTTGTTTCGGGACAGTATAAAATTGACCAATTTCCCATTAATATGGAAAAAAACATATACTGGAGAAGAGCTGGGTGCTATCTCCAGGGAGACCTGAAATGAGCCTCACAGAGACAGCAGAGGTCTATTATCCCCCCACCCCCAAACTTTCTGAGTCAGCGTCCCTCCATATGAAGAGAATTTCAGGCCCTATTCTGAGGACAGTGGGACTTCAGACTTTAATGTGTACATACAAATCGCATAAGGATCTTACTAAAATGCAGATTCCAATTCAGTGGGTCTGCGGGGGCGGGGGAGGGGGCTGAGGTTCTGCATTTCTGACGAGATCCTGAGTAGGTGCTGATGACGATGCTGCTGGCCAGAGGACCTCGCTTTGAGCAATAAAGTTTTCAAGGCACTGTGCACATCAGAGGAGAAATTCCTCAGCTCTGGCATGCATTGAATGTAGCCTGTCTGCCTACTGTCTGGAGACAGATGGGGGGATAAGCAGAAAAGGTGGGAACTACCTTCACTTTCAGATGCAGGGGGTAGGGAGAGTCGCTCAAGGTGACAGAAAGGTTTGGGAGAGGTTCTTCTTGCTGCCTTTGGCTCAGGAGATGGAGCGGGAAAAGAGTGAGTCTGATAGAGAGGAAGCAAAGGCATCTGGGGAACCAGCTGCCCTCGCTGGACCAAATTTTGAGTTCATCCTGGTGGAACACTGCTCTCTCTCTTTCTCACCCAGGCCTGTGGCGTCTGGCCTCTCTTCTCGTGCAAACATTTTTCTTTGCATTCCTGGAAAAATTGGACCCACAGACTGAATCCACCTTGGGGCAGTTTAACTTGCGTGACCAGCACTTACTCAGCAGATAATCACCAGCCTCATTAACCTTGGCTCATTCTCAAGAGGGTTTTTTTTTTTTTTATCGGGGGGAGAGTTGGTGGTAGTTGTGGTGGTGGTGGAACTTATGAATTATTCTTTGATAATTTCTGGAGTATGTCGGGAGCAGGGTCATTAATTTTGTTGAGTCAACACAGCTGGGGTTCCAAGACCTGTTTGTTGGTGTTGTTGATGTGTGCATGTATGTGTATCATGTGAGGTCATATGTACACATTTGTTTTAAAAGCTGACTAGTGACCTCTCCCTGGAGGCGTCTCTTACCCACCTAGTGTTGCCAGGAGATATGAAAACTAATGCCTTGGGTTCTATTAGCACTGTGTTTCTCAAAACAGGGTCCTTTGTCCACCTGCATCAAATCACCTGGAGAGTGTGCTAAGGTGCAGATTCCTGGGCACCACGAGGGACCTGCTATATTAGAATCTCTGGTGCTGGAACCCAGGAATCTGCATTTTTCCAACCCTCCCTGGTGACTCTGATGTACAGAATCTGGAGAATCACTGCTATAGGTGAGACTCACAGGGTTCTTTCTGCATGTCTGCTGGGCCATCCCACCTACCTTTGGGTGGTTGTCTTGATTATACTTGTGTTGTATATTACAAAGCACTTGTGTTTCTCCTGGATCACTGGGTTGACGTTATAAGTGAACACTGTGGCCCAGTGGAGTGACCTTTGCTGCTCACATTCATGTCCTCATGTTCTGTCGACAGCCCTGGTTATCAGCTGGGTACTCCCTCAAGACCCCACAGCTTGTAGGTGGTGGAGTCAGGATTCCACCCCCGGCAGCCTGGCTTCGAAGTCTGCTCTCTTGTCCACTATAGCATGTGGCTGTTGCAGACACTCCTTTGTACACAGAGCTTCTTCTTGCACCCATGACCACCTGCTTGCTTAGCTGTACGGGGGGTAGACCAGATGTACCAGGAAGTTACCACACCGGAAACATCCTCAGCCAACCACAGGCAGCTTCCTTCCAGAACCCATCTTCCTTCCACTTCAGGAGACAAGGTTCTGAGACTCGTTCCAGGTCGTTTCCCTGAGTTTCCCAGTGTGACTGAGCCCCAGTTGCCCATAGTAGGGACCTGCTCATCACACCTCCTGTATTGGCTTCCTCACTGTCTCACATCCCTACTCCCTAGTCGTGCTTCTTAGGATCACCTCCCAGATCAACTACTTGTACCCAAACCCTTATCTCAAGGGGTCTGCTTCTGGGACATCGACTGCTTAAACTGCCTTAAGCATATCATCTCATTTAATCTTCACATCAACCTTGCCCAGTAGGAACCATCATGCCCCACTTTATAGATGAAGAAATGGGGGCTTAGTGAATTGAAGCCACTTGGCCAAGCCAGGACTCGAACCCAGGTCTGTTGGCACCAGTGCCCAAACTCTCAGCCTGTACTTTGTACGGTGTTTTTAGGTAAGTGGTGGGTGGTATGTGGCGTGTGTTGGGTTGGGCGAGTTCTGATCTTCTCTTGCCACACCCGCCCCCCTCCGAGCCGAGAGGGCATTCATGGTGCACCTCTTTATTTATTTATTTTTTTTCACCTTAAAGTGTATAGTTTTTATTTTTTTATTTTTTTTTAATTTTTTTTTCTTTTTAAACATCTTTATTGGAGTATAATTGCTTTACAATGGTATATTAGTTTCAGCTTCACAACAAAATGAATCAGTTATATATATACATATGTTCCCATATCTCTTCCCGCTTGCGTCTCCCTCCCTCCCACCCTCCCTATCCCACCCCTCCAGGCGGTCACAAAGCACATGGTGCACCTCTTTAAATTTACAGTGTGGGTAGAGAAGGCAAGAATCCTGACATCAGGCACCACGCCCCGTGTTGAGCCAGTGTGCCTACCTTGGGCCTGGCTTACTTGTGTCCAAGCCTTTTGATAACTATGTGGGCTGAACTTGGCAGAGTGAACCCCAGGCAAGATAGACTCTTTCTGGTGGAGCCCCCCGCTCCCCACTGCCCTTGGCCTAACCACTGCTGCCAACCCCCAACCCCTGTGAGCAGACCTTTGGGTCCCAGCGAAATCCTTCTGTCAAAACCGACTTTTCCTGGTTGTAAGGCTTGCAGGGCTTTTGTGTTGATCGATTTCAAGTCTGTGATCTTGTTTGTGGCTGCCTGGGTGGTTCCCAAGGTCTGCCTTCATGTTATAATTTTGCACTTGAGCCCACAGGCTATTCTGCCAAGAGCAGAATTTCTATTTTAAAAGAAGTAAATAATAAACCTCTCTGGAATGGTAATAAACTTCCAGAGTCTCCTGGGGTCCGGTCTCTCACTTGCTCATTTGGTGAATTCAGCAAGTTCTTGGGAACTAGAGGTATGAGGCAGTGAAGTCATACAATCACCGGGCAAATATCTATGGAGTATTAATATTTGCGGGCCTGTGAATGTATAATCACATTGGCGAGAAGTGCTATTGTGGAAAAGAAATGGTGATTAGAGTGAGAATAAGAGTAGGCCAAATTTTATCACCGTTACTGGATTTGTTGTATAGATTATTACAGAATTTATAGATTTCATAATTAAATCATTATAGATCTTGTAATTATTATGCATAATAATAAGTATAGATGATTCTCCATGCTTAGTAATATAAAGCACACATACAAATAAGTGGGATTATACTGTATATATTCTTCTTCAATTTGCTGCTTCTTTTAATGTAGAATATATCATGAACATCTTTCCAAGACAGTGCAGAAAGACTGCCTCATTAAGAAAAACTTGCAACAGAAACTTTCAAACATACATAAACAAAAGTAGAATAGTAAGATGAATCCCCCTTTACCCAACTCAACAATGATCAACTCTTGACCAAACATGTTTCATCTAGATGCCCCCTCCATCCGTTTCCCCACTTCCCATATTATTTTAAAGAAAATCCCAAACGTTGTATCACTGAATTTATAAATATCTCAGTATACCTTATTCCTTTTTAACTATTATTTAATATTCACTGATAAACATACCATAACTTATTTATCCTGTCTCCTATCGATGGGCATTTCATCTGTGTTTAATCTAGATAAAGACACATTTTCTAGTTGCAAAGTGAATTAAATGAAAGTATTTTTTTCTCCTCTGAAGGGGACCTTACATCGAGGATGCAGACTGTCTAGACTTGTAAAACGACAGTTCACTTCGTTGTTGCATCTTGCTATTCCAGGCCCAGTGTAGAGGAAGGAACAGGTCTCTGAGCCAGGAAGGAAGGGAGGAGGTGTGCTGGCCATTGTGTTGGGGTGAGGTGGTCATCCCCACAGCCTGGTCAGGGAAGCACAGCAGTTTCACCAGTGGGTCCCAGCAAGTGTTAGGGCCATGGAATAGACTTGAGTGTTGTAGATTCCTGGGGCTGCTGCAACAAATCACCATAACTGGGTGGCTTAAAACAACAGAAATCTATTCTCTCACAGTTCTGAAGTTCAGAAGTATGGAATTAAGGTGTTGGCATGGTCATGCTCCCGTGGAAGGCTCTGGGGGGAATCCTTTCTTGCCTCTTCCAGATTCTGATGGCTCCTGGCAATCCGTGGCTTGTGGTTGCATCACCTCAATTCCTGCCTCTGTCTTCATATGGCCTTCTTCCCTACATATCTCTATGTCCTTTTCTTTTAAGGACACTGTCATTGGACTTAGGGCCCACCCTAATAATCTCATCTCAATTCTTACCTCAATTATATCTGCAAAGACCCTATTTCCAAATAAGGTCATATTCTGAGATTGGGGGTAAATGTGATTATTTTGGGGGGATACTCTTCAACCTACTACAGGAATTGTCCTGGTATTTCCAAGTGCCCAGGCAAAAGGCCAAGACTTTTCTGAGGCTGAATGGGTGCTACAGGCCAGGCCACAGAGCAGTTAGGGCGCATTCACCTGCAAGCAACCAAGAACCCACCTCTTGGCATGTGATTGGGAAGATCCACAAGAAGCCTAGAGGTTGGTGTTTCTGGGGATGGTTCAGAAACTTCATGATGTCAGGGCTCTGGGATGGGGATTCTGCCACTATCTTGGCTTTTTCCCCATGTTTATAAGATGGCTGCTGTGGCTCAAGCAGGAAATCTTTATAGAGCTCCATGCAAAGGTCTGGAGAGAGAGAGAGGGAGGGAGGAAGGGAGGGAAGGAGGAGGAGGAGGGGAAAGAGGAGGAGGAGGGGGAGGAGGAGAGAAGAAGAAGAAATGAGATTAGTCTTTCTATGAAGGAGTAGACATCTTCCCAGGAGACATCCCTTTGCATCCCATTGGTCAAGACTGGGTCACGTGGCTGCCCCTAGCTGCAAGGGAGGCTGGGAAAGCAAGCATCTCTTTTGTTCAACCTCTGTAGATGGAGCTAAGAGAGAAAGAAAGAGCAGAGGAGGGCCCTCTACCCATGGATGGACAACCCCCCCCAACTCTTCCAAATAAATTTCCAACTGATACATTGTGCTCTTCTATTTCACTACATTCAGTCTCCCCACTGCAAGAAAGTCCTATCATCTTGTTATCTCTCAAGATCTACATGCATGAAATCAATCGCTGTGATACACCATATTAACAAATTGAAGGATAAAAAACATATGATAATCTCAATAGATGCAGAAAAAGCTTTTGACAAAATTCAACACCCATTTATGATAAAAACCCTGCAAAAAGTGGGCATAGAGGGAACCTATCTCAACATATTAAAAACCATATATGACAACCCACAGCCGACGTCATTCCCAATGGTGAAAAACTGAAAGCATTTCCTCTAAGATCAAGAGCAAGACAAGGGTGTCCACTGTCACCACTATTATTCAACATAGTTTTGGAAGTTTTAGCCACAGCAAGCAGAGAAGAAAAATAAATAAAAGGAATCCAAATCGGAAAAGAAGAAGTAAAATTGTCACTGTTTGCATATGACATGATACTATACATAGAAAATCCTAAAGATGCCACCAGAAAACTACTAGAGCTAATCAATGAATTTGGTAGAGTAGCAGGATACAAAATTAATGCACAGAAATCTCTTGCATTCCAATACACTAATGATGAAAAATCTGAAAGAGAAATTAAGGAAACACTCCCAATTACCACTGCAACAAAAAGAATAAAATACGTAGGAATAAACCTACCTAAGGAGACAAAAGACCTGTATGCAGAAAACTATAAGACACTGATGAAAGAAATCGAAGATGATACAAACAGATGGAAAGATATACTATGTTCTTGGATTGGAAGAATCAACTTTGTGAAAATGACTCTACTACCCAAACCAATCTACAGATTCAGTTCAATCCCTATCAAATTCCCAATGGCATTTTTTCACAGAACTAGAACAAAAAATTTCACAGTTTTTGTGGAAACACAAAAGACCCTGAATAGCCAAAGCAATCTTGAGAACGAAAAATGGAGCTGGAGGAATCAGGTTCCCTGACTTCAGATTATACTACAAAGCTACAGTAATCAAGACAGTATGGTACTGGCACAAAAACAGAAAGATAGATCAATGGAACAGGATAGAAAGCCCAGAGATAAACCCATGCACACATGGTCACCTTATCTTTGACAAAGGAGGCAGGAATATACAATGGAGAAAAGACAGCCTCTTCAATAAGTGGTGCTGGGAAAACTGGACAGCTACATGTAAAAGAATGAAATTAGAATACTTCCTAACACCATACACAAAAATAAACTCAAAATGGATTAAAGACCTAAATGTAAGGCGAGACACTAGCAAACTCTTGGAGGAAAACATAGGCAGAACACTTTATGACATAAATCACAGCAAGTTCTTTTTTGACCCACCTCCTAGAGAAATGGAAATAAAAACAAAAATAAACAAATGAAACAACGAAAACTAATGAAACTTAAAAGTTTCGCACAGCAAAAGAAACCATAAGCAGAATGAAAAGACAACCCACAGAATGGGAGAAAATATTTGCAAATGAAGCAACTGACAAAGAATTAATCTCCAAAATATACAAGTAGTTCATGCAGCTCAATATCAAAAAAAAAAAAAACCAACAACCCAATCCAAAAAAGGGCAGAAGACCTAAATAGACATTTCTCCAAAGTAGACATACAGATTGCAGCAAACACATGAAAAGTTGCTCAACGTCACTAATCATTAGAGAAATGCAAATCAAAACACAATGAGGTATCACCTCACACCGTTCAGAATGGCCATCATCAAATAGTCTACAAACAATAAATGCTGGAGAGGGTGCGGAGAAAAGGGAACCCTCCTGCACTGTTGGTGGGAGTGTAAATTGATACAGCCACTATGGGGAACAGTATGGCAGTTCCTTAAAAAGCTAAAAATAGAGCTACCATATGACCCAGCAATCCCACTACTGGGCATATACCCTGAGAAAACCATAATTCAAAAAGAGTCATGTACCACAATGTTCATTGCTGCACTATTTACAATAGCCAGGAGATGGAAGCAACCTTAATGTCCATCGACAGATGAATGGATAAAGAAGATGTGGCATATATACACAAGGGAATATTACTCGCCATAAAAAGGAACGAAATTGAGTTATTTGTAATGAGGTGGATGGACCTAGAGTGTGTCATACCGAGTGAAGTAAGTCAGAAAGATAAAAACAAATGCTGTTTGCTAATGCACATATAAGGAATCTAAAAAAAAGGTTCTGATGAACCTAGTGGCAGGGCAGGAATAAAGATGCAGACGTAGAGAACAGACTTGAGGACACAGAGTAGGAAGGGGAAGCTGGGACAAAGTGAGAGAGTTGCCTTGACATATATACACTACCAAAAGTAAAATGGATGGCTAGTGGGAAGCTGCTGCATAGCACAGGGAGATCAGCTCGATGCTTTGTGATGACCTAGAGGGGTGGGATACGGAGAGTGGGGGGAGGCTCAAGAGGTAGGGGATATGGGGATATATGTATACATATAGCTGATTCACTTTGTTGTACAGCAGAAACTAATTCAACATTGTAAAGCTATTATACTCCAATAAAGATATTAAAAAAAAAAAAGATCTACATGCATCAACACATGTCAGGGATTGTCTCATTACGAGGCAGCTTCTGTTTGGAGGGCTCCTGCCCCAAGAGGGGGACTTTCTGGAGAAACCCTATTATATCAGTAGCTTTAGTTTCTTTCCCCCCACAATTCAGACTGTGCTGAAATGAACATCCTTGTCCATAAATATTTGTACATTCATGATTGTATTTTGGTGGGTTGCATTTCCGGATGTGGGATTGCTATGTTGGAATACGTACATTGTGCATTCTTTTTTTAAAAAAATAAATTTATTTATTTATTTTTGGCTGCGTTGGGTCTTCCTTGCTGTGTACGGGCTTTCTCTAGTTGCGGTGAGTGGGGGCTACTCTTTGTTGTGGTGTGCGGGCTTCTCATTATGGTGGCTTCTCTTTGCTGTGGAACACAGGCTCTAGGCACACGGGCTGCAGTAGTTGTGGCATGCGGGCTTAGTAGTTGTGGCTTGTGGGCTGTAGAGTGCAGGCTCAGTAGTTGTGACACACAGGCTTAGTTGCTCCGCGGCATGTGGGATCTTCCTGGACCAGGGCTCGAACGCCTGTCCCCTGCATTGGCAGGCGGATTCTTTTTTTTTTTTTTTACATCTTTATTGGAGTATAATTGCTTTACAATGGTGTGTTAGTTTCTGCTTTATAACAAAGTGAATCAGTTATACATATACATATGTTCCCATATCTCCTCCCTCTTGCGTCTCCCTGCCTCCCACCCTCCCTATCCCACCCATCCAGGTGGTCACAAAACACCGAGCTTATCTCCCTGTGCTATGCGGCTGCTTCCCACTAGCTATCTATTTTACGTTTGGTAGTGTATATATGTCCATGCCACTCTCTCACTTTGTAACAGCTTACCCTTCCCCCTCCCCATATCCTCAAGTCCATTCTCTAGTGGGTTTGTGTCTTTATTCCCGTCTTACCCCTAGGTTCTTCATGACATTTTTTTTTTAAGATTCCATATATATGTGTTAGCATACGGTATTTGTCTTTCTCTTTCTGACTTATTTCGCTCTGTATGACAGACTCTAGGTCCATCCACCTCACTACAAATAACTCAATTTCGTTTCTTTTTATGACTGAGTAATATTCCATTGTATATATGTGCCACATCTTCTTTATCTGTTCATCCGATGATGTACACTTTGGTTGTTTCCATCTCCTGGCTATTGTAAATAGAGTGCCAATGAACATTTTGGTACATGACTCTTTTTGAATTATGATTTTCTCAGGGTATATGCCCAGTAGTGGGATTGCTGGGTCATATGGTAGTTTTATTTGTAGGTTTTTTTTTTTTTTTTTTTGCCGTACGCGGGCCTCTCACTGTTGTGGCCTCTGCCGTTGCGGAGCGCAGGCTCCGGACGCGCAGGCCCAGCAGCCATGGCTCACGGGCCTAGCCGCACCGCGGCATGTGGGATCTTCCTGGACTGGGTCATGAACCCATATCCCCTGCATTGGCAGGCGGACTCTCAACCACTGCGCCATCAGGGAAGCCCTATTTGTAGTTTTTAAGGAACCTCCATACTGTTCTCCATAGTGGCTGAACCAATTCACATTCCCACCAGCAGTGCAAGAGTGATCCCTTTTCTTCGCACCCTCTCCAGCATTTATGGTTTGTAGATGTTTTGGTGATGGCCATTCTGACTGGTGTGAGATGATATCTCATTGTAGTTTTGATTTGCATTTTTCTAATGATTAGTGATACTGAGCATCCTTTTACGAGTTTGTTGACAACCTGTATATCTTCTTTGGAGAAATTGTTTAGGTCTTCTTCCCATTTTAGGATTGGGTTGTTTGTTTTTTTGATATTAAGCTGCATGAGCTACCTGTATATTCTGGAGATTAATCCTTTGTCAGTTGCTTCAGTGGCAAATATTTTCTCCCATTCTGAGGGTTGTCTTTTGGTCTTGTTTATGGTTTCCTTTGCTGTGCAAAAGCTTTGAAGTTTCATTAGGTAGTGTTTGTTCATTTTTGCCCCCACTTCCATTTCTCTAGGAGGTGGGTCAAAAAGGATCTTGCTGTGATTTATGTCATAGAGTGTTCTGCCTATGTTTTCCTCTAAGAGTTTGATAGTTTCTGGCCTTACATGTAGGTTTTTAATCCATTTTGAGCTTATTTTTGGGTATGGTGTTAGGGAGTGTTCTAATCTCATTCTTTTACATGTACCTCTCCAGTTTTGCCAGCACCACTTATTGAAGAGGCTGTACTTTCTCCACTGTACATTCCTGCCTCCTTTATCAAAGATAAGGTGACCATATGTGCGTGGGTTTATCTCTGGGCTTTCTATCCTGTTCCATTGATCTATCTTTCTGTTTTTGTGCCAGTACCATACTGTCTTGATTACTGTAGCTTTGTAGCATAGTCTGAAGTCAGGGAGCCTGATTCCTCCAGCTCTGTTTTTCCATCTCAAGATTGCTTTGGCTATTCAGGGTCTTTTATGTTTCCATGCAAATTGTGAAATTTTTTGTTCTAGTTCTGTGAAAAATGCCAGTGGTGGTTTGATAGGGATTGCGTTGAATCTGTAGATTGCTTTGGGTAGTAGAGTCATTTTAACAATGTTGATTCTTCCAATCCAAGAACATGGTATATCTCTCCATCTATTTGTATTGTCTTTGATTTCTTTCATCATTGTCTTATAATTTTCTGCATACAGGTCTTTTGTCTCCTTAGGTAGGTTTATTCCTACGTATTTTATTCTTTTTGTTGCAGTGGTAATTGGGAGTGTTTTCTTGATTTCACTTTCAGATTTTTCATCATTAGTGTGTAGGATTGCCAGAGATTTCTGTGCATTAATTTTGTATCCTGCTACTCTACCAAATTCATTGATTAGCTCTAGTAGTTTTCTGGTAGCATCTTTAGGATTCTCTATGTAAAGTATCGTATGATCTGCAAACAGTGACAGCTTTACTTCTTCTTTTCCGATTTGGATTCCTTTTATTTCTTTTTCTTCTCTGATTGCTGTGGCTAAAACTTCCAAAACTATGTTGATTAATAGTGGTGAGAGTGGGCAACCTTGTCTTGTTCCTGATCTTAGTGGAAATGGTTTCAGTTTTTCACCATTGAGGATGATGTTGGCTGTGGGTTTGTCATATATGGCCTTTATCATGTTCAGGAAAGTTCCCTCTATGCCTACTTTTTGCAGGGTTTTTATCATACATGGGTGTTGAATTTTGTCAAAAGCTTTCTCTTCATTTATTAAGATGATAATATGGTTTTTCTCCTTCAGTTTGTTAATATGGTGTATCACGTTGATTGATTTGCGTATATTGCAGAGTCCTTGCATTCCTGGAATAAACCCCACCTGATCATGGTGTATGATCCTTTTAATGTGCTGTTTGATTCTGTTTACTAGTATTTTGTTGAGGACTTTTGCATCTATGTTCATCAGTGATATTGGCCTGTAGTTTTCTTTCTTTGTGACATCCTTGTCTGGTTTTGGTATCAGGGTGATGGTGGCCTCGTAGAATGAGTTTGGGAGTGTTCCTCCCTCTGCTATACTTTGGAAGAGTTTGAGAAGGATGTGTTAGCTCTTCTCTAAATGTTTGATAGAATTCGCCTGTGAAGCCGTCTGGTCCTGGGCTGTTGTTTGTTGGAAGAGTTTTAATCACAGTTTCAATTTCAGTGCTTGTGATTGGTCTGTTCATGTTTTCTATTTCTTCATGATTCAGTCTTGGCAGGTTGTGCATTTCTAAGAATTTGTCCATTTCTTCCCGGTTGTCCATTTTATTGGCATAGAGTTGCTTGTAGTAATCTCTCATGAGCCTTTGTATTTCTGCAGTGTCAGTTGTTACTTCTCCTTTTTCATTTCTAATTCTATTGATTTGAGTCTTCTCCCTATTTTTCTTGATGAGTCTGGCTAATGGTTTATCTATTTTGTTTATCTTCTCAAGGAACCAGCTTTTAGTTTTATTGATCTTTGCTATCGTTTCCTTCATTTCTTTTTCATTTATTTCTGATCTGATTTTTATGATTTCTTTCCTTCTGCTAACTTTGGGGTTTTTTTGTTCTTCTTTCTCTAATTGGTTTAGGTGCAAGGTTAGGTTGTTTATTCGAGATGTTTCCTGTTTATTAAGTTGGGCTTGTATTGCTATAAACTTCCCTTTTAGAACTGCTTTTGTTGCATCCCATAGGTTTTGGGTCGTCGTGTCTCCATTGTCATTTGTTTCTAGGTATTTTTTAATTTCCTCTTTGATTTCTTCAGTGATCACTTGGTTATTAAGTAGTGTATTGTTTAGCCTCCATGTGTTTGTATTTTTTACAGATCTTTTCCTGTAATTGATATCTAGTCTCATAGCGTTGTGGTCTGAAAAGATACTTGATACAATTTCAATTTTCTTAAATTTACCAAGGCTTGATTTGTGACCTAAGATATGATCTATCCTGGAGAATGTTCCATGAGCACTTGAGGTAAATGTGTATTCTGTTGTTTTTGGATGGAGTGTCCTATAAATATCAATTAAGTCCATCTTGTTTAATGTATCATTTAAAGCTTGTGTTTCCTTATTTATTTTCATTTTGGGTCTGTTCTTTGGTGAAAGTGAGGTGTTAAAGTCCCCTACTATGAATGTGTTACTGTCGATTTCCCCTTTTATGGCTGTTAGTATTTGCCTTATGTATTGAGGTGCTCCTATGTTGGGTGCATAAATATTTACAATTGTTTTATCTTCTTCTTGGATCGATCCCTTGATCATTGTGTAGTGTCCTTCTTTGTCTCTTCTAATAGTCTTTATTTTAAAGTCTATTTTTCTGATATGAGAATTGCTACTCCAGCTTTCTTTCGGTTTCCATTTGCATGGAATATCTTTTTCCATCCCCTCACTTTCAGTCTGTATGTGTCTGTAGGCCTGAAGTGGATCTCTTGTAGATAGCATATATATGGGTCTTGTTTTTGTATCCATTCAGCCAGTCTATGTCTTTTGGTGGGAGCATTTAATCCATTTACATTTAAGGTAATTATCGATATGTATGTTCCTATTCCCATTTTGTTAATTGTTTTGGGTTTGTTATTATAGGTCTTTTCCTTCTCTTGTGTTTTCTGCCTAGAGAAGTTCCTTTAGCATTTGTTGTAAGCTGGTTTGGTGGTGCTGAACTCTCTCAGCTTTTGCTTGTCTGTAAAGGTTTTAATTTCTCCATCAAATCTGAATGAGATCCTTGCTGGGTAGAGTAATCTGGGTTGCAGATGTTTCTCCTTCATCACTTTAAATATGTCTTGCCTGTCCCTTCTGGCTTGCAGAGTTTCTGCTGAAAGATCAGCTGTTAACCTTATGGGGATTCCCTTATGTGTTATTTGTTGTTTTTCCCTTGCTGCTTTTAATATGTTTTCTTTGCATTTAATTTTTGACAGTTTGATTAATATGTGTCTTGGCGTGTTTCTCCTTGGATTTATCCTGTATGGGACTCTCTGTGCTTCCTGGACTTGATTAACTATTTCCTTTCCCATATTAGGGAAGTTTTCAACTATAATCTCTTCAAATATTTTCTCCGTCACTTTCTTTTTCTCTTCTTCTTCTGGAAACCCTATAATTCGAATGTTTGAGTGTTTAATGTTGTCCCAGAGGTCTCTGAGACTGTCCTCAGTTCTTTTCATTCTTTTTTCTTTATTCTGTTCTGCAGTAGTTATTTCCACTATTTTATGTTCCAGGTCACTTATCCGTTCTTCTGCCTCAGTTATTCTGCTATTGATCCCATCTAGAGTATTTTTAATTTCATTTATTGTGTTGTTCATCGTTGCTTGTTTCGTCTTTAGTTTTTCTAGGTCCTTGTTAAATGTTTCTTGCATTTTCAGTATTCTATTTCCAAGATTTTGGATCATGTTTACTATCATTATTCTGAATTCTTTTTCAGGTAGGCTGCGTACTTCCTCTGCATTTGTTAGGTCTGGTGGGTTTTTATCTTGCTCCTTCATCTGCTGTGTGTTTTTCTGTCTTCTCATTTAGCTTATCTTACTGTGTTTGGGGTCTCCTTTTTGCAGGCTGCAGGTTCGTAGTTCCCGTTGTTTTTGGTGTCTGTCCCCAGTGGCTAAAGTTGGTTCAGTGGGTTGTGTAGGCTTCCTGGTGGAGGGGACTAGTGCCTGTGTTCTGGTGGATGGGGCTGGATCTTGTCTTTCTGGTGGGCAGGTCCACGTCTGGTGGTGTGTTTTGGGGTGTCTGTGGACTTATTATGATTTTAGGCAGCCTCTCTGCTAATGGGTGGGGTTGTGTTCCTGTTTTGCTAGTTGTTTGGCATAGGGTGTCCAGCACTGTAGCTTGCTGGTCGTTGAGTGAAGCTGGGTGCTGGTGTTGAGATGGAGATCTGTGGGAGATTTTCGCCGTTTGATATTATGTGGAGCTGGGAGGTCTCTTGTGGACCAGTGTCCTGAAGTTGGCTCTCCCACCTCAGAGGCACAGCACTGATACCTGGCTGCAGCACCAAGAGCCTTTCATCCACACGGCTCAGAATAAAAGGGAGAAAAGTAGAAAGAAAGGAAGAAAGAAAGAAAGAAAGGATAAAATAAAATATAGTAAAGTAAGATGGGCTTCCCTGGTGGCGCAGTGGTTGAGAGTCCGCCTGCTGATGCAGGGGATGCGGGTTCGTGCCCCGGTCTGGGAAGATCCCACATGCCGCTGAGCGGCTAGGCCTGTGAGCCATCGCCGCTGAGCTTGCACGTCCGGAGCCTGTGCTCTGCAACGGGAGAGGCCACAATAGTGAGAGGCCCGCGTACCGCAAAAAAAAAAAGTAAGATAAAATAAAATAACGTTATTAAAATAAAAAATTATTATTAAGAAAATATTTTTTAAAAAAAGAAAAAAAAACAACGGACGGATAGAACCTTAGGACAAATGGTGAAAGCAAAGCTGTACAGACTAAATATCACACAGAAGTATACACATAGTCACAAAAAGAGGAAAAGGGGAAACAATAATAAATCTTGCTCTCAAAGTCCACCTCCTCAATTTGGGATGATTCGTTGTCTATTCATGTATTCCACAGATGCAGGGTGCATCAAGTTGATTGTGGAGCTTTAAACCGCTGCTTCTGAGGCTGCTGGGAGAGATTTCCCTTTCTCTTTGTTTGCACAGCTCCCAGGGCTCAGCTTTGGGTTTGGCCCCTCCTCTGTGTGTCGGTTAGCGGAGGGCGTCTGTTCTTCGCTCAGACAGGACGGGGTTAAAGCAGCAGCTGACTCGGGGGCTCTGGCTCACTCAGGCCGGGGGGAGGGAGGGGTACGGATGCGGGGCGAGCCTGCGGCGGCAAAGGCCGGCATGACGTTGCACCAGTCTGAGGTGCGCCGTGTGTTCTCCCGGGGAAGTTGTCCCTGGATCCCGGGACCTGGCAGTGGCGGGCTGCACAGGCTCCCTGGAAGGGAGGTGTGGATAGTGACCTGTGCTCACACACAAGCTTCTTGGTTGCGGCAGCAGCAGCCCTAGCGTCCCATGCCTGTCTCTGGGGTCCGCGCTGTTAGCTGCGGCTCGCGCCCGTCTCTGGAGCTCCTTTAAGCAGCGCTCTTAAATCCCCTCTTCTCTGGCGGGGAGAAATTCCAGCTGCAGGTATGGGTGACACATCGTCTTCTTTAGCAGGTGGCAGCCTGGCAACTCCTCTCCATTCTTTGATCAAAATAGAAATTTTCCTTTGCTTCTGAACCAAACTCAGTCTCGATCTATTGACTCCAGTGACACTGGGCAGGGGGACCATTGTTGGGGCCCACTCTCGTTTTTCATTTCCTGGTGCTTGGGTTCGCCATTCCAGCCACTTTGCTAACAATCTCCCCACTTGGAGAGTCAGCGCCTTTAACCTCCTGTTTCGCACAGTTTGCAATTTGTGCGGAGGATCCAGGCTGATTCTTAACCACTGCGTCACCAGGGAAGTCTCATACCCTGTGCATTCTTTTTTTTTTTTTTTTTCGGTACGTGGGCCTCTCACTGTTGTGGCCTCTTCCGCCACGGAGCACAGGCTGTGGACCCGCAGACCCAGTGGCCATGGCTCACGGGCTCAGCCGCTCCGCGGCACGTGGGATCCTCCCGGACCGGGGCAAGAACCTGCGCCCCCTGCATCAGCAGGCGGACTCCCAACCACTGCACCACCAGGGAAGCCCCCCCTGTGCATTCTTGATGGGAGCTTTCTCTAGGGCCGGATGCAGATCCCACTTGCTCATCTTCAAGCTGACAGTAGCCCACGGTTTTCAGGGAAAGCTGATCAGGAATATGCATGTCCCTTGCTTCCCTCTCAAATCCATTATCTCTGCCCGCCGTGCCTTCCCTGTTTTGGCAGCTAGGTTCTCTGATGACTCTGGAGCTGTTGTATACATTATTCATACATCTTTTTATATCACCTACTGTGGCACCAGCTGGGGACAGCAAATACTACAAACATGGCACCAATAAAAAAGAATGTGTCATCAGTCTTTAAAAATTCCTTCTTGTCTGCCAAGGGCAGCACATAGGGTGGAAAGTGAACAGCTGGCTGGTCCTTGCTAATTTTGAGGCGGCTTCGCTCCGAAAATGATTTCTGCTTCACCATCATTCTCTCCCTGACCTCTGGAAGAGGCAGATCCCAGAAACCCAGCAGAATTTATGGGGGGGATGTACATGTCTGATCCCATGAGGGGAAAAGTAATTTTTAAAAACACATTATACCTTCACCATAAGTACGGGGTATTATTACTGGCTCTGTCTCTCAGATGCTGACAGAGAAGTGGGGCTTTTTGGTTATTGCTTATTTATTTTTTTCCTTCCATTTTGTTTTATCGAGACATAATATTTACACAGTAAAGTGCACTCATCTTAAATGTGCAATTTGATGATTGTTTTTTACACATGTGTGCATCATTGTTGTGGGTTGAATTGTGTCCCCACAAAAGTTATGTTGAAATCCTAACCCACAGGACCTCAGCATGTGACCTGATTTGGTAGCAGGGTTGTTGCAGATATAATTAGTTAGGGTGAGGTCATAGTGGATTGGGGTGGGCCCTTAGTTCAATATGACTGGTGTCCCTGTAAGAAGAGAGAAATTTGGGCACACACACACACACACACACACACACACACAAGGGAGAAGGCTATGTGAAGATGAAAGCACAGATTGAGATGATGCCTCTATGAACTAAGAAGTCAAGATTGCTGGCAACCACCAGAAGCTTGAAGGGAGGCATGGAAAGATTTCTCCCCTAGGGCCGCTGGAGAGAGAGCGCGGCCCTGCTGACATCTTTATCTCAGACTTCTGGCCTCCAGAACTCTGAGACCACAAATATCTGTTGTCTTTAGCTGCCCGCTTTGGGGTATTTTGTTGTGGTAGCTTAGCAAACTGATATCCCTTGTAACCACCAGGGAGATGCAGATACAGTATCTTTTCAGCACCGAGACATTTCTCTTGGGCTCCTGCCCAGATCATCACCTCCTACTCCACTGAGGTAACCACCTATTCTGATTTCTATGGTTATTGATCTGTTTTGCCTATTCTTAAACTTTGTATAACTGAAATCATCCAGTAGTAACTCTTCTGTGTCTGGCTTCTTTCACTCAGCGTCATGTCTGAGAGATTCCTCGTCCTGCTGTATGTGGAGATTACTGCTGATTCTTTCCATAAACATTTACTAATCACCTACAATGTGCTGGGTGCTGTGCTGGGCCCTGAGGATAGGTGGACCATAGGGCTTCCTTGTCCAGTTTGGAAGAGAGAATTAGAATTGTAAACCACTTACCATGAGATGGTATGGATGCTCGCTGATTGGGGGTACAGGCTAGGAGAGCCTGCAGAGCACAGGGAAGCCAGGCAAGTATCCACAAGAGAGGTAGGATGCTCATGCTGGACATTCTGGGATTGTGGACTGGCTGGAATGGAGGCATGGAGTAGGGGTGCAGCGTTGTGGGCAGGGAGCTGTGAGGAGTCCGGTGTGGCTCAGGAATAAAGTGTTGTAGGAGAATGAGAGAGATTTATCGACTGGCAAACTACAGTCCAAACAGGCTGACAACTTGCTTTTGTAAATATAGTTTTATTGGAACACAGTCACGTCCATTCCTTTACATATGGTATTTGGTTGCTTTTGTGCTACAAGTGCAGCCTTGAGTAATTGTGATAGGTTGTGTGGCCCACAAAATGTAAAATATTTACTATTTGGTCCTTTACAAAAAAAAAATACATGAGCTCTGGCCTAGTGTATGTCAGGAGCCATACAGTTTCGCTTCAATTATATCCCTGTTTAATAACCACAGCAGCTCTGCAAGGGAGCCATTGTTGCTCCCTCATCTTAAAGACGAGGATCCTTTGGCTCAGAGAGGTAAAGTGATTTTTAAAAAAATGTTTTCATTGAAGTATAGTTGATTTACAATGTTGTGTTAATTTCTGCTGTACAGCAAAGTGATTCAGTTATACATATATATATATCCACTCTTTTTAAGATTCTTTTCCCATATAGGTCATTAGAGAGTATTGAGTAGAGCTCCCTATGCTATACAGTAGGTCCTTATTGGTTATCTATTTTATATATAGTAGTGTGTATATGTCAATCCCAATCTCCCAATTTATCCCTCCCCTCCCTTTTCCCCCCGGTAACCATGAGTTTGTTTTCTACATAACATCTGTGACTCTATTTCTGTTTTGTAAGTAAATTCTTTTGTATAATTTTTTTAAGATTCCACATATAAGTGATATCGTATGGTATTTGTCTTTCTCTGTCTGACTTCACTTAGTATGATAATCTCTAGGTCCATCCATGTTGCTGCAAATGGCATTATTTCATTCCTTTTTATGGCTGAGTAATATTTCATTGTATATAAGTACCACATCTTCTTTAGGTAAAGTGATTTTTTTAAGGTCACAAATGAGCAATAGGAGGAACCTGAGTTCAAAGGAGCTTTTCCAGAGTAACTGGAATCTCTCCAACATTCAGCGATCATTGGAGGAGGTAGGTGGAGGCCAGATTATGGAGAGTCAGGCATGCATTTTTTATCTTTGGAGAATGGGGAGACACTGAAGGTTCTTAAGAAAGGGAATGGTGTGATCAGACAGTCTGAGACTGTCACATCCAAGCCCTTTGCTGGGTGTGGGGTCCAGGACTCATCAGGCAGGGTTTACACTCATCCATGAAAGTCTTCTCAGGAGGGTCATTCATTTGGGAAAGGAGAGAACGTGCTGACCAATATCCTGCATTTCTGAGTTAGGCCTTGGAGCTGGGGGTCTCTCTTGACACAGCCTTGATGATGGCGGGTAGAGAGGAGAGGTGTTTATCAGCCCAGTGCCTGGATTTAGATCTCAGCATATGTTGTATGCTATTCACTACACAGTGTGTTACTACACACCATCTCATCTCATTCTCATCACAGACCAATAGGCGGGTGCTGTTACCAACCCTTCTGTGCAGATGGAGAGGAAGAGAGTCTGGTCCCTCAGAACCTAGATTAGTGGCTTCAGGGCGTGCAGGGAGAGGGGCATGGGGAGTGACTGCTAATAGGTATGGGGTTTCTTTTGAGGTGAAGAAAATGTTCTGGAATTAGATAGGGGCGATGGTTGCATAACTTTGTGAATATACTAAAAACTACTGAAGTGTACACTTTAAGAGGGTGAATTTTCACTACTATATTTAAAATAGATAACTAACAAGGACCTACTGTATAGCACAGGGAACTCAGCTCAATATTCTGTAATTGCCTAAATGGGAAAAGAATTTGAAAAAGAATGGATACTTGCATGGGCATAACTGAATCACTTTGCTGTAACTAACACATCATTGTTAATCAACTACACTCCAGTGTCAACTATACTCCAATGTAAAATAAAAATTAAGAAAAAGAAAACTACTTATAAAAAATGAGGGTGATTATTACAGTAAAAGTCATATCTTAATTTTAATAATAATAAGAACAACAACACTGATAAAAGACTCTCAACCATAATGACACAAGGAGTATTGTCAGGGCTAAGGTTGAACTCAGGCTGTTTTCAGGGTCCTATACCGTCCTTTCCAGATCCTTGTCCACCCATGTCATACTTAAGAAACCCCAAACTACTAGTTTTATATGCTTCAGAGGGGAAACATACATGGATCCAGGAGATGGGGGGGCAGAGTGGTTGAATCGCTGGATGGAAGCCCAGCTCTGCCATGCATCAGCGGTGCCTCGGTTTCCCCATTTGGCAAAGTGGTTGGTAGTAACAATACCGATTTCATAGGGTTGCTGAGAGGAGTAAATGAGTTAATACAAGTGATATATTCTGAAGTGTGTCTGGCTGGTAGCAAGTGCTGAGTAAATGTTCTCCTGTCTCTTTCTGGGTTGTCAGGAATCTCAGTCTGGACCTGGCTCATAGTCTTTGAGCTTGGGCGTACCTGCAGCTGCCTCCTCTCGGTTGTCCAAGAGATCAGGCTGATGCTGTGGTCCAGGTACAAAGGTGAGGGGAGAGAACCCCCCCCCACACACTGGGACTGATAACACTAGACCAACCTTTGTTCTTGGGTCAGTTCTCCACCACCCTGATTTTGAGCATGATAGAAGTAAGGCTTAGCAAATCTGATGATACGAGTGTGTGTGTGTGTCTGTGTGTGTCACATAATAATTGTAGTGAGTTTTAATATTCAAATTAGAATTTGAGTGAACTTGGATAATCAAAAACTTTTGAATTCCTCTCGACTCCCCATTCTCTTCTAGGTCTTTGCAAGGCTGAATAGCTTTGAAATGGCCATACATTTGCATAATAGCTCCCATAAAGCTAATCATTTTAGGTCTGGAAGCATTTTTGCCTGGAGCTATTACAGTCTGCCACTGGTTCCCTAGGTGATATATAAAATCAGGGGAATTGAGGATTTTTTTAGGTGGAGCAAGGGGTGTGAAGGGCCTAGCTGTGGCCCATGTGGAGCATGGAAGGACAGACCAGGCTCCAGGAAAGGTGGCATTGGCTGTGTTCCTTTTGCCATTTTGGGGTGTGTTCAGGGAGGGAGAAGAACCCAGCGGAGACTGGAGAAGGTCTATAGTATCGGCTTATTTATTATTTGGGAGAAACTTCCCAAGTCAGTCCTGAAAGGGTCCACTGCCCAACTCCCTCTGAGTTGATGAGTGCCATGTAGGCAATGAAATCTGGTAAGATTTTCCTCCCATTTTTGTCTCTGCTTCCCAGATACCCAGGAGCCCCAGCCACTGGGTAGTGATCGTTCTGTTTCCGTGCTTTTGAGTTTACACGTTTAAAATAAGCTGAACCTTGAAAATCTGTACATCATGGTAATGGAGGGAGGTTTATTTTAATTGAAATTTTATTGTTTTTTCTAGACAAACTATTCAAATGGTACAAAACTCAAAAGGTACAAAAGTCTCCTACAGTCTGAATGTCTGTGTCCCCCACCCCCCAACCGCGACCCCATCAAATTCATAATTTGAAATCCTACCCCCCAATGTGATGGTATTAGGAGGTGGGGCCTTTGAGAGGTGTTTAGGTCATGAGTGTGGAGCCCTCATGAATGGGATTAGTGCTGTTATGAAAGAGACCCCAGAGAGCTCCCTCAGCCCTTCTGCCATGTGAGGACACAGCAAGAAGACACCAGGAGACAGCAAATCTGCTGACACCTTGATCATGGACTTTCTAGCCTCCAGAACTGTGAGGAAGAAATTTCTGTTGTTTGTAAACCACCCAGTCTATGATATTCTTGTAGCAGCCCGAATGGACTAAGACAGGGATACACATTGAAAAGTCACCCTTCCATCCCTTTCCTCTGCCTCCAGTTCTCCCCACAGGCAATCAGTGTTATCAGTTTTTTGTCTCCTTCCAGAAAGTATACTTATATCTATAACTATATCTATACCTATACCTACCCATCTCCTATAAATGATAGCTTATTATAAACACTGTTTTACATCTTATTTTTTCCATTTAAATGATATATTCGTTCCCTATTTGCTGCTACAACAAATTACCACAAACTTAGTACTTAAAACAGCACTAATTAATTTTTGTACAATCTGGAGGTCAGAAATCCCAAATGGGTCTCTCTGGGCTAAAACCAAGTTTGCTACCTTGCCTTGTCTAGCGTCTAAAAGCTGCCTGTAGTCCTTGACTCATGGCCCCTTCCTCCCTCCCTCTTCAAAGCCAGCAGTGTAACATCTTCAAATCCCTCTCTGACCCTGACCCGCCTTCCTCCCTATTATAATTATTGTGATTGCACTGGACTCACCTGGATAATCCAGAATAATCTCCTGATTGCAAAATCCTTAACTTAATCCTACCTGTAAAGTCCCTTTTGCCATGTGAGGAGACATATTCTCAGGTTTCAGGGATAAAACATAGACTCTTTTGGGGTCATTATTCTGCCCATTATATTTTATCTTAGAGTTTGTTCCATGTTAGGGCATAGAGTGTTCTTTTCCTTTTATCGGCTGCACAGATCTATTCCATTGTTTGATGTGCCATAATTTATTTAACCAATCCCCTCTTGATGAACACTTAGCTTGTTTCCAGCCTCTTGCTCTTAGAACCGGTACTGCAAGGAATAACACTTTATTTGGCACTTTTGCTAGTATATCTGAAGAATTTCAAGAGGTGGAATTGCTGTGTGAAAGGGAATGTAATTTTATTAGATATTGCCAAATTGCTCTAAGGTGGTTAAAAATTTATTACAGAAAATTTCAAATATATTAAAAGTAGAGAGAGTAGTTTAATGCATGCTGTGTACCCATGATGCCATTCAACAATTCCCAGCTCATGGCCAATCTTCTACACCCCTCATACACTCTCCACCCCCGCCCCCAACGCCTCTGTACTAAAGAAGCAAAATCCAGACATTGCATATTCCGAAGGAGAGACTTTAACGTTTTAAACACAGTAGCATCTGTTAATGAGATTCTTGTGGTGGGACTGAACAGAGAGGAGAATCCTTCACAGATGTTACATTTGGAACACCTGTGTTCCTAGGACAGTGACCACCCCACCCCCAACCTGGGAAGGGCTGGGCATCTGCCATCTGCTATCATTGCTGCTTGTTGTGGAGACAGTGGCCCATCCCACCCAACCTCCCCAGAGGATGATCTCAGAAATCAGCTTTGCACTGCAGATTTGCAGAGATGATGTTCTGGAAGGTTGAGTGGCTGGGAACGAGCTCACTCAGCCAGCTGCTTTGGAACTCTGATACTGAGCGGCCCCAGAGCAATAAAAAAGTACTTCTGACTTGCCGTGTCTGCACGTCATCAGCAAGTGAGAGCCCTCTCTGTCACACACCAGAACTTTGATATCTTGCCTAATCAAATTTTTGCACCATTTTTCTGAGAGTAATAAAAGAGGATCTCAGTGGGGATGGGCTTTTGGGGAGACTGGCTCTCTGTGTGTGGGGTGTGCTTTTCTCCACCACTCCTATCTTGATGGAGGATGGACTCTAGCTTGGCGAGTTCGAGGCTGTTACATTTATGACAGCACAACCGGGAAGGTAAGTTATCCTCCCGTCAGTGTCATGAGTGTTGGTTCCTTTCTGAGGCACCGAATCTAACGAAACATCCCAGGGAAGCAGGCAAGGTGACGTTATGCCCAATTTCAAGATGGAGAAAAAGAAGGCACAGAAATGTGAAAGGACATAGAAATAAAATCACTTCTGAGATTTGCATCCCCCTCCCATTCCAGCAGTGATTCCCAGCAGCGATTCCCAAGGGCTTCTCCCTGCCTCTGCCTCCATAGCTGCCTCCCTGCTCCAGGCCCACTGCATCTCTCCTCTTGGTCATTAAAGTGCATCTGACTGGCTCTTCGGCTCCTGTCCTTCCTCCTGCAGCAGCCAGAATATGTCACCCCCATGCTCACATCTCCTCCTGCAGCTCCATCTCACTGGGCAAAGCCAAGCCCCCCACCTCCTGCTGCTCTACGCATGCCCTCCTCACCTGCTCTGGGTAATCCTGCAACCAACCAAGTTGTAGGTCACTCATTCTTGCTGTGCTCTCCACCTGGAATGCTCTTCTCATAAGAGAGCTGCAGGACTTGACCCTGGCCTTCAGGGTCATTTTCCCTGGCCACTCAGCTGAGGCTGCAACCCACGCCCCGCACTTATTCCCTTTCTTGCTTTACTTTACCCTTTAGCACTTAGAACTCAGTCACTCGCTTTCTAACTGCACCTATATATGTATATGTAATGTGCATGTATTATACATGTAATGTCTTAATATATAGTTATATATACATATATTATTACATTACTACATATTAATTAGCTATAACTGTATTAATACATTCCATACATGATATATTAATAACACATTTAAAAAAATTATTTATTTTATGTATTTATTTTTGGCTCTGTTGGGTCTTCGTTGCTGCGCACGGGCTTTCTCTAGTTGCGGCGAGCGGGGGCTACTCTTCGTTGCAGTGCGCAGGCTTCTCATTGCGGTGGCTTCTCTCGTTGTGGAGCACAGGCTCTAGGCGCGTGGGCTTCAGTAGTTGCGGCATGCGGGCTCGGTAGTTCTGGCTCACGGGCTCCAGAGCACGGGCTCAGTAGTTGTGGTGCATGGGCTTAGTTGCTCTGCGGCATGTGGGATCTTCCTGGACCAGGGCTCGAATCCCCTGCATTGTCAGGCGGATTCTCAACCACTGCGCCACCAGGGAAGCCCCAATAACACATGTTAATATATTAATATTTTTTACTGTCTGTCTCCCTCACCTAGACTGTCGGCCCCATGAGATCCATGATTTTTGTCCATCTTGCTCACTGCTGTACCCTCAGTGTCTGAAGCAGTGCCTGGCACACAGTAGGTGCTCAATAACCATTTTTTGAGTGATGACTGGATCCAGGGCTGATCAGGGAGCTCTGATTACAGCAACCCTGTCTTGGAGTGGGCAGGCTGTCCATTATCTAGAGAGCAGTGGTTTAGTTTTTTGTTTTTTTTTAGGTGTGCAGTAGTACAGTAGTATTGTAGAGTTCAGAAGGATTTTTGTTTGCTTGATTGACAAGATTTTCCTGGTTGTTGCATCTGGGGCCTCAGCCTTAAACTTTTTGTTTCTTCTCGCACCCCCTGAGCCCTGGGCAGTATAGGGAGGGTTTGGCTGCCCCGCTGCTGGGCCCTGAACTAGGCACCACCATCATAAGGAAACTTCATCAGAAATTCAACTGGTACCACAAAAACAAACAAACAAATAAACAAAGTGTAAGTGAATGACTGTTTTTAGGCTAGAATTTAATTACAAAACCTGCAGAGAAACATTCCAATTTAGGCTGAAATTTGTGATGAACTTTGGTGTTTCAGATGTGGGAGGGGAAAGCGCTTAACCATTTGGGGTCTGCTGGTGCCCAAGATGGATCTGAAAATGTTCCAGGATCATTCCCAGAGCCTTGAAGAGTTGATACAAGATGGGGCTAAAGGCACCCTTTCCCCAAATCAGGGCGGAGAATGAGTGGGTGTAGGGGGTGCAAGGGGGCCTCCATTCGAGGGCACGTGGGTGTGCTGCTGCGGCATCCCTCAGTGGGGGAAGTGGGGCTGCTGTCCTGCTCCTTCCAGGACCACATTTTATATCCCATCTGCTGTTACATCTGTGATTATAACACAACCTTGGAGTTCACAAAGGCACATCAAGCCAGACACTCAGGAATCAAACTCCATTCTAGTATTTAGCTCTTGGCTAGATGTAGGACTCTTAGGCGCTGGGTGAACCTGCAGTGGGACAGGTGGGGCCGCTTAAGATGTCTCCTTGGGAGGCCCTCCTTTGAGGCTTTCTCAGACTAATTCTCAGTCACTTTTCCAGCTAGGTCTGCTTTTAGCTTTTCGGCAACTTCAAGTCAGTTGGGATGTTGCCTCAAAGGAGGTTTAGGTGTTTCTCTAAGTTCTTTTTTCTTGTAATTTATTATTTTCTTTTAAATTGTGCAACATTTCCAACATGCAGAAAAAAACAGACAACAAGGAAATAATACCCCCATTAACAACATAACTTTTCAATATAGGCTTTGGACCTTTTTTGGTTTCTTAAGAAACAACATCACAGATACAGCCAAGCCACCCCACAGAATCCCATATCCCTCCTTCCCAGAGGTAAGCACCGTCTGAAGCTCCTTCCTACACGATTCCCTGAGTGCACACTTGCCCCACATGCTAACCTGCACTGTGGCTCCTGGAAAGGGCCTCATGTGTCTGGGGCACTACCCCAGGAAAAAGTTTGTAGGTGGCCACCTAGTATATGATGAGACAAATGGCCTGAAGAGGTAAAGAGAGATAAATATACAATTGATTTCATCATTTTCCTTTACACATGTGTGTAAATTATTTTACATTTTTGTCACTTTTCTTTCTCTCAGTTGCAGCCTGCTACCAAAAGTTAAAATGAGTGTTGAGATGGCTCAGTGATTGGCTTTTAGTTGCTGCCTAGATGCTCAACATGGCAGAAGAGGGATGCCCAGGGGATTATTTGTGTCTGTCACTGCACAGGTTTGCAAGTGTGCACATGCTCACCGTCCCTTGCCCCCACTGTCTGCCCCACCAGTAACACATAGTTGCTCCTACCATGGTTGTGTTGCTGCACAATTCAGCTCAGTGTTTAGCTCTCTGGAAGAAAGAAGTATGTTCTTATCAACTACAGGTCGCCATAAAAGTAGGTAGGGGGTGGAATAAGCAACCACTGCCTCCTAGAATAACATGATGAAAGTGAAAGCCAAGTAGCTGAATGAATCCATGTGAAAAAAGGCATAAAATATACAGTTTTGCTGTCGTTCAGTTGTAAATATTTAGTAATTTCTATTGTGATTTCTCCTTTAACTCATGGATTGTTCAGAAGAATATTTTTAATTTTCCAAATGTATGCTTGTGTTTAGCTGTCTTTTTACTGTCAGTTTCTAATTTTGCTGCATTATAGTGAGAAAATGTCATCTGTATAACGACAATTATGTGGATTTTGTTGAGATTTTCCTTATGGCCTATGTATGTGGTCAATATTTTGCATTTGTGCCATGTATGCTTAAAAGGAATGTGGATGATCTGCTTTGTAGGATGATCTGTTTAAATTTTTTTTTTTTAAATATTTATTTATTTATTTATTTTTGGCTGTGTTGGGTCTTCGTTTCTGTGTGAGGGCGTTCTCTAGTTGCGGCAAGCGGGGGCCACTCTTCATCGCAGTGCGCGGGCCTCTCACTATCGCGGCCTCTCTTGTTGCGGAGCACAGGCTCCAGACGCGCAGGCTCAGTAGTTATGGCTCACGGGCCTAGTTGCTCCGCGGCATGTGGGATCTTCCCAGACCAGGGCTCGAACCCGTGTCCTCTGCATTGGCAGGCAGATTCTCAACCACTGCGCCACCAGGGAAGCCCGATCTGTTTAATTTTTAAATATATAATCAAAATTAGCAGTGTAATTGAAGTCTAACTTCTTTCTCTGTCTGCTAGGTCTCTCAGAACCTTATATGTTAATCAGGGTAACACTAGACAGCGTTGTTGTGACAAAGAAACCCTGGAATCTCAGAGGTTTCACACAATAACCATTTACTTATCACCCACATAACAGTCCAGTGCAAGTCAGGAGCTCTCTTGGTGGCCCTCCTCCAACAGTGTTTCAGAGGTCTTGGAGGTTTCCATCTTGTAATTCTGCCATCTCCTATAGCCATGCGGATGGGAAAGAGAGGAAGCATGGAGAACCCACACTTGTTTTTAATTACCTTGGACCAGAAGGGACATGTGATTTCTTACATTCCTTTTGGTGGAAATGCAGTCACATGGTAACCACAAGAGAGGCTGGAAAATGTAGTCTTCCTACATGTTCAGGATGTGCTCATGGAATGGTAGTACTTTGAGGGGGCCTTGAAGACCCTTCTACTCCTCCATTTCACAGACAAGAACAACTGAGTTCTAGAGCGGGAAGTCATTGGTCCCACCAATTAGTGGCAAGATTGAGATCAACACTGCAATATCTTTGCCTCTCTGCCATCATGTTCTTCCTCTGTCTCCACTCTACTGATTTCTTCACTTTCTCTCTACAAACCTCTCAGTGCTGAGTACGTAAAAGATAGTGATTAATCTGAGCTTCTCAAGAAAGTGCTTTCCTGGTTGGCATTGGGAACAAGAAATCTCAGTGGATTAAAAACATCAAGTAGTAGCACTTCTGTGAATGGCTCCCAAATTAGTCCCTTTACTGTTTTTCCCCCACGAAGTGCAGTTGCAGGAAACACACGTAACCTGAGATGAAGCACATATTAGAGCAAGGTTCTCTCCATAGCATTATCTATTACTCTAATGAGCACGAAAAAGGGGAGAGAGGATGCTCTCTCTCTAGCTATTATTACCTCCACTATAGAGTTGACATACACAAGCTCATAATTGCATTATGTTTTATTCAACAAAATAACTTTAATGTTGTAGCTTAAATTGAATTCGCTAAAACATCTTCATCTCCAGCATAATGTGCCTCAAGTGTCTTCTTGGTGCCTGCGTTTTCTCCAGAATTATAGTGCTGAAGCTATGGAAATGGAGAGATTATATGCAATCTGCAAAACAATGTGGCTATAACGTGGTAATTGGCCTTCCACATAATTAAAGGAACATTTCCTCATCAGAGCTGTACCATTAGAGCTGTACCATCAGAGATCCAAAGGCTATCGTTGTAAAGATCATCCACTTAGGAAACCTTTATTCCCAGTAGCCTATAAAAATCTGGTTATGCAAACAGATTTCTTACTCCGTAACATTAATGGCTACTCACAGTTAAAAAATAAGCAAGATGATTGACCTATAATCTGCCTCCTTCGTGACCGACTGTCATTTTTATTTTGATGGTCGGGAGCTTTTTGACTCTGTGAAAATTATTCACAGGAGGCATCAAGACCCAGGGAAGGAATCTCAAAAACCAACAATCTGTGTATTCCCAGTCTGTTAATCAATAGAAAATCACTTCAACTGGATTAGGGTCTTGCACCTGGCAGAAGGCTCTTATAGACAATGGAATTGGATTCTTACACTTGATGTGACACTCTCTTGAGTCAGATCAGAGTTTTGTTTGATAGACACTTGCTGGAAAATTGCTTTAGGGTCTGTGTAATAATGGAAGTCCTGTTTTTTAGACTTAATCTTTAAAAAGCAATATTAAATGTTTTGAGTTATTTTGAATATGATCTTTAAATATGGTCCTGAATAACGCATACTGAAGAAATCACCAATCAGTGTTTTTTGGGAAGATGTCTGAGGGTTGGAAGATCTCTTCCCTTCATCTGTCCCCCGGGTTCTATTCTTATTCCTCTGAACCTTCTTTTGGGGGATCACCTACTCCCAGGATCCTTCTGTTGCAGGAAGGGGGACCCTTTCCAAGTCCTGAGAGTGGGCTCTTGTCTAACACTCGGAAATGAATTGTCTGAGGAGACACACCTACTGACAAAGCAAAATACTTTATTGGGTACCCGGGCGGAGAGCAGCAGGGTAAGCAAACCCAGGAGAACTGCTCTGCGACGTAGCTTGCAGTCTCAGGTTTTATGGTAATGAGGTTAGTTTCTGGGTTGTCTCTGGCCAGTTATCTTGCTTGGCCCATATTTGGTCTGACTCAGGGTCCTTCCTGGTGGCACGCGCATCTCTCAGCCAAGATGGATTCCAGTGAGTAGGATTCTGGGAAGTTGGTAGGACATATGTACTGGCATCTCCTCCCTCCTTTTGTCCCTTCTCGAATTCTCCTGGTTAGTTTTTATGGCAGCACCACGTTCCTTGTCTCTCGCAAGACAACTCATGTAAGTGGTTATCCTCGTGCCTGGCCAAGGTGGGTGGTTTCAGTCAATGGTTCCCTAACACTTCAATCTTTATTTACATTCCAGAATTCTCTGCATGACTCCACTCTGGCGTATCAAACTGTACACGGGTCACTTCCACTTGTATGTCCCTCTTGCACTGACCTCAGCTTACCCTTCCTTTCCTGACTTCTTCTTCTGCTTGGGTTCATCAGGTCCAACTCACCCCACCATCCATCATGCTTCCAAAAAACTTAGATGCCATCCTGCATTCTCCCCCCGCCCCCACCTCAATCAAGTTAGTCCATCTTCTCCCCTCCATCCACATGGCCACAACCTTGGTTCAGACAACTATCTTGTCTCACTTGGCTTATAGCAGCCTCCCACCTGGTATCCTGCCCCCCCATCCATCCTCCAGAGACAGATTTCTGTTTTTATAGCACAAAGAAGATTGTTATTCCTCTGGCTCCCTTTGTCCACACGATAAACATGGCTGATGAAAAACCTTATGGTTTGGCTCCAACTTACTTCTGCATTCCTCACCCCTTGCTCTAATGATTAAATTCTTTCAGCTCCATGAACACACTTTCTTTTTCTTTTTTCATAAAGGATGAGAGGACTTTCTAAATCCACTCATTTTATTTTATTTTAATTATTTTTTAAATTAAATTTTTATTTTTGGCTGTGTTGGGTCTTTGTTGCTGGGTGCGGGCTTTCTCTAGTTGCAGCGAGCAGGGGCTACTCTTCGTTGTGGTGTGCGGGCTTCTCATTGCTGTGACTTCTCTTGTTGTGGGGAGCACGGGCTCCAGGTGCATGGGCTTCAGTAGCTGTGGCACGTGGGCTCAGTAGTTGTGGCTCGTGGGCTCTAGAGCACAGGCTCTGTAGTTGTGGCGCACAGGCTTAGTTGCTCCGCGGCATGTGGGATCTTCACGAACCAGGGCTCGAATCCGTGTCCCCTGCATTGGCAGGCAGATTCTTAACCACTGCGCCACCAGGGAAGTCCCTCGAAAACTCTTTCATCTATCATTTTTTGCATATGCTGGTCCTCTGCTTGGAACAATCTTCCACCATCTTCCTTATTTTTATATTTATACCTAGATAACTCTTATCACCTTCTAGTCTTCAACTTAAGGGTTGTCTGATGGGGAAGTATTTCTGACCACCTGACACTTGATTAGGTGCCCTTTCCACTGCCCATGCAGACCCTTATCCTAGCACTTTCCAACAACCAAAGCAGATTATAAACAACGTTTGGCCCAGACCTTGGGAAAAAAAAATTTCCTCCTACACCGAGATTTTTTCTGTTTTCTTTTAACATTTTTATTGGAATATAATTGCTTTACAATGCTGTGTTAGTTTCTGCTGTATAACAAAGTGAATCAGCTATACGTATACATATATCCCCATATCCCCTCCCTCTTGCGCCTCCCTCCCACCTTCCCTATCCCACCCCTCTAGGTCGTCACAAAGCATGGAGCTCCCTGTGCTATGCGGTTGCTTCCCACTAGCTGTCTATTTTACATTTGGTAGTGTATATATATGTCCACGCCACTCTCTCACTTCGTCCCAGCTTACCCTTCCCCCTCCCCACTCCTCAAGTCCATTCTCTACATCTGCGTCTTTATTCCTGTCCTGCCCCTAGGTCCTTCAGAACCTTTTTTGTTTTTTTTTTAGATTCCATATATATGTGTTAGCATATGGTATTTGTTTTTCTCTTTCTGACTTAGTTCACTCTGTATGACAGTCTCTAGGTCCATCCACCTCACTACAAATAACTCAATTTACTTTCTTTTTATGGCTGAGTAATATTCCATTGTATATATGTGCCACATCTTCTTTATCCATTCATCTGTCGATGGACATTTAGGTTGCTTCCATCTCTTAGCTATTGTAAATAGTGCTGCAGTGAACATTGTGGTACATGACTCTTTTTTTTTTTTTTTTACATCTTTATTGGGGTATAATTGCTTTACAATGGTGTGTTAGTTTCTGCTTTATAACAAAGTGAATCAGTCATACATAAACATATGTTCCCATATGTCTTCCCTGTTGCGTCTCCCTCCCTCCCACCCACCCCATCCCACCCCTCCAGGCTGTCACAAAGCACCGAGCCAATATCCCTGTGCCATGCGGCTGCTTCCCACTAGCTATCTACCTTACTGCGTTTGTTAGTGTGTATATGCCCATGACTCTCTCTCGCCCTGTCATAGCTCACCCTTCCCCCTCCCCATAACCTCAAGTCCGTTCTCTAAGAGGTCTGTGTCTTTATTCCTGCTTTACCCCTAGGTTTTTCATGACATTTTTTTTTCTTAAATTCCATATATATGTGTTAGCATACGGTATTTGTCTCTCTCTTTCTGACTTACTTCACTCTGTATGACAGACTCTAGGTCTATCCACCTCATTACAAATAGCTCAATTTCGTTTCTTTTTATGGCTGAGTAATATTCCATTGTATATATGTGCCACATCTTCTTTATCCATTCATCCGATGATGGGCACTTAGGTTGTTTCCATCTCCGGGCTATTGTAAATAGAGCTGCAATGAACATTTTGGTACATGTCTCTTTTTGAATTTTGGTTTTCTCAGGGTATATGCCCAGTAGTGGGATTGCTGGGTCATATGGTAGTTCTATTTGTAGTTTTTTAAGGAACCTCCATACTGTTCTCCATAGTGGTTGTATCAATTTACATTCTCACCAACAGTGCAAGAGGGTTCCCTTTTCTCCGCACCCTCTCCAGCATTTATTGTTTGTAAATTTTTTGATGATGGCTATTCTGACCAGTATGAGGTGATATCTCATTGTAGTTTTGATTTGCATTTCTCTAATGATTAGTGATGTTGAGCATCCTTTCATGTGTTTGTTGGCCATCTGTATATCTTCTTTGGAGAAATATCTATTTAGATCTTCTGCCCATTTTTGGATTGGGTTGTTTGTTTTTTTGATATTAAGCTGCATGAGCTACTTGTATATTCTGGAGATTAATCCTTTGTCAGTTGCTTCATTTGCAAATATTTTCTCCCATTCTGAGGGTTGTCTTTTCATCTTATTTATGGTATCCTTTGCTGTGCAAAAGCTTTTAAGTTTCACTAGGTCCCATTTGTTTATTTTTGTTTTTATTTCCATTTCTCTAGGAGGTGGGTCAAAAAAGATCTTGCTGTGATTTATGTCATAGAGTGTTCCGCCTATGTTTTCCTCTAAGAGTTTTATAGTTTCTGGCCTTACATTTAGGTCTTTAATCCATTTTGAGTTTATTTTTGTGTATGGTGTTAGGGAGTGTTCTAATTTCATTCTTTTACATGTAGCTGTCCAGTTTTCCCAGCACCACTTATTGAAGAGGCTGTCTTTTCTTCATTGTATATTCTTGCCTACTTTATCAAAGATAAGGTGACCATATATGCGTGGGTTTATCTCTGGGTTTTCTATCCTGTTCCATTGATCTATATTTCTGTTTTTGTGCCAGTACCATGTTGTCTTGATTACTGTAGCTTTGTAGTACAGTCTGAAGTCAGGGAGCCTGTTTCCTCCAGCTCCATTTTTCGTTCTCAAGATTGCTTTGGCTATTTGGGGTCTTCTGTGTTTCCATACAAATTGTGAAATTTTTTGTTCTAGTTCTGTGAAAAAGGCCAGTGGTAGTTTGATAGGGATTGAATTGAATCTGTAGATTGCTTTGGGTAGTAGAGTCATTTTAACAATGTTGATTCTTCCAATCCAAGAACATGGTATATCTCTCCATCTATTTGTATCATCTTTAATTTCTTTCATCAGTGTCTTATAGTTTTCTGCATACAGGTCTTTTGTCTCCTTAGGTAGGTTTATTCCTAGGTATTTTATTCTTTTTGTTGCAATGATAAATGGAAGTGTTTCCTTAATTTCTCTTTCAGATTTTTCATCATTAGTGTATAAGAATGCAAGAGATTTCTGTCCATTAATTTTGTATCCTGCTACTCTACCAGATTCATGGGTTAGCTCTAGTAGTTTTCTGGTACCATCTTTAGGATTCTCTATGTATAGTATCATGTCATCTGCAAACAATGACAGCTCTGCTTCTTCTTTTCCGATTTGGATTCCTTTTATTTCTTTTTCTTCTCTGATTGCTGTGGCTACAACTTCCAAAACTATGTTGAATAATAGTGGTGAGAGTGGCCACCCTTGTCTTGTTCTTGATCTTAGTGGAAATGGTTTCTTTTTTTTTTTACCCTTGAGAACAACGCTGGCTGTGGGTTTGTCATATTTGGCCTTTGTTGAGGTAAGTTCCCTCTATGCCTACTTTCTGGAGGGTTTTTATCATAAATGGGTGTTGAATTCTGTCAAAAGCTTTTTCTGCATCTATTGAGATGATCATATGGTTTTTCTCCTTCAATTTGTTAATATGCACACCGAGATTCTAAGATGCTGAACTGGAATTCCCCTGAAACCTCCTGCTTTCTCACCTAAGTTCAGTGTCATCTGGGGGCTTGCAGGGCAGGGCTGGTGACCATTTAGGGAGGAGCAGTGCTTTGAAAAGTCAACTGGAGAACAGTGTCATTGACAGATGGCACCTCAGAGTGCAAGTTAACTCTGAGAGAGAAACTCACCCCATGGAGAAAATTTGCCCAGCCTAACGACCATACCAGAATAAAGGGCTTTTTCTGTGGGCTCTCATAGGTGCAAACAGCTGGAAGGTTTTGATTTCAGCTGGAACCATGTTCCTCTGTGGCACATACCACTCAGCAGCAAACGTTCACTCCTGTTTCATTGATTCAAAGTGCTTACAGAAGAGGTTTAAGGGGAGTGGTGACAGTGTGTGTTATGGCTCTGCCAGCGGCCAGTGGAGCTGGCCACTCTGCACAGCTGTGCAAGGGTATTTTGAAAAGTGGCTTGGCCCAACAGGAGCAACTGATCCTGCAGCCTGATTGGGGCTATTTTTGCAGAGCCCCAAACCAGGGCACTCGTTCAGATGCATAAAAAAGCTTACCTCTCTACCTCCTCTGCTGAACTCCATTTGCTCTTTACGGCACATCTCTGTCCATAAGTGCTTTTTACCAATAGTTACCTGTAGCCCTCCTCCAGTCTCCCCTTGTCACTGCCTCTCAGCAGGGGGCAGGAGGAAATCCTTGATGAATCTGCTTGGACGGTTTGGAGGACTCTGGCAAGACCCTTAGGTGTTTGCATTTTTAAATTGGTTACTAGTTATCTCAAATGAGTTTCTAATCAGTAAAGCTTCAGGCATTGTAGGGAAGTGAAGTGAAAATATGTAAATATTGTGGGGGAAGGTTCCCTTCTCTACGTCTGCCCCATGAGTGAATTTTACTTTCCCCAGTTTCTTTTCTTTGAGTCCATTGGTTTTCTAAACTCTTAGTTGGGGTCCTTGGGGGTGGGTGATTGGGGTGGTTATTTTAAAGTCAGGTTTGTAAGTTAGGACAGTCTGGTGAAGTCATGCATTATCCTGTTTGCTGTGGCCGATCGTAATGTCAATACTATCTCCCATCCTATGGATTCTTTTTTTTCTTGTATAAATTTATTTATTTATTTTTGGCTGCACTGGGTCTTCATTGCTGTGCTCGTGCTTTCTCTAGTTGCAGCAAGTGGGGGCTACTCTTCGTTGTGGTGAGCAGGTTTCTCACTGCAGTGGCTTCTCTTGTTGCGGAGCACAGGCTCTAGGTGTGTGGGCTTCAGTAGTTGTGCGTGGGCTCAGTAGTTGTGGCTCGCGGGCTCTAGAGCACAGGCTCAGTAGTTGTGGCGCACTGGCTTAGTTGCTCCGCGGCATGTGGGATCTTCCTGGTCCAGGGATCGAACCCGTGTCCCCTGCATTGGCAGGCGGATCTTAACCACTGAGCCACCAGGGAAGTCCCATCCTATGGATTCTTTTAGAAACCCGTCACATCCCTATGGAGAGCCAGACTATGATTTCGCTCCCTTTGAATCTGACTGTTTCCACAGATAGGATGCAGCGGCAGTAACTCTTCTGTGACTTTGGAGGCTAAGTTCTCTTTGCAAACTTATTCTTTGAATCTGCCACCATGCTGTGAGGAAGCCCAAGCAGCCCGTGGCAAGGCCCAAGTGGAGGAACTGAGGCCTCTGGCTCACAGCCCTGGCTGGGATCTCAGCTGACTCTGACATCAACTCTCTAGCCACGGAATAGGCTGTCTTGAGAATGGTCCCTCCAGCTCCCACTGAAGTCACCCCAGCTGATACTGCGAAGAGCAGAAATAAGCCTTTCCTGTGGAGCCCTGAACAAATTATGTACTTTTTTAGCCACTAACTTTTGGAGCAGTTTGTTATACGGCAAAAGATAATCAGAACATCTACTTTGCATAAAGCTCTGTGGGGATAATTAAGAGGACACTGGAGTTAGAATGCTTGGGTTCAAATCCCCTCACCACCCTACATCATCTAGGTGACTTATAGCAAATTCCTTAACCTCCTTGTTTCTCAGATTCCTCACCTGTAACATAGGAATGATAATAACATCTACCTCATGGATGTCATGAAGGTTTAATAATAACAATAATAATAATAATAATAATAATTTGGATGGGTGATTCTATCCCATGAATGTGAATTCCTTCACACATATTTTTGGAATGCCTATTAGATGCCACACTTTGCTACGCACTGGGGAGAGAGTGATGAGAAAAATAGCCTTGGTCTCTCCCTCCTGGAGCTTACAGTCTAGTGGGGCACATGGACCCTAAACAGATAAACAACAAGGCAACATATTGTGGCCAATTATGATAGCTTTTCTGAGGAAGTGACATTTAGGCTGAGGCTTGGATGAGGTGTGGGTGTTAGAAGATGGGAATCCCAGGGAAGAGCATGTACAAAGGCCCTGAGGCTCTAAAGGAAGGACCTCCCCCAATTTGGGCCTCATTCAGTACATCACAGTCATGCACATTTCCTCAAGCATCTGTAGGTGCTTCTTCCTGACAAGTATCTAAGTAGTTTCTGGCTCCTTTTTATAGAATTGCACCAATGCCCATGATTTGAAATATCCTCAAGGCTGCTGGCTCCAAAACCCAAACCCAGTGAACACAATGAAGTGTGCATCAGTCAGGATTCTTGGCTGCAAACACCAGCAACTAACCTGGTCTATGAAGCAAGAAGAGAGTTTACTGTAAGGTTCTTGGGGGCTTGCAGAATCCACAGGTAGCTTCAGAACCAGGCTTGGGGAATGGGCAGGAATGCTGTGTGTGTGTGTGTGTGTGTGTGTGTGTGTGTGTGTGTGTGCGTGTGCGTGTGTGTGTGTGTGCGTGTGCGTGCGCGCGTGTGTGTGTGTGTGTGTGTGTGTGTGTGTGTGTGTGGCGGTTGGAGCCAGCCAGGTGGAGCTACCTATTGGGATAGAACTGACCCCTGTCTTTGCAATCCTTTATCAAGAGTCAAAGTCCTGGTGGGAAGCATCATGGGTGTTTGGGAAGGGGGTTGGCAGTGGGAAATGGGCTTTGGGATTTACCTCCTGCCAAGGCTGTACACAGTGAGGACTTCTCCCCAAAGACAGATCAGGATGCTAATGGGGGTGTCGGCAGAGACCGACAAAAGTCCACTCTCACATCTTTCTTGGAATGCTTTTCATGGAGAAGGAGACGGTGGCTGTGTTCCCTGGCCACCCTGGCTTTCTTGAGAGAAGTAGTGACTCCAGAATTCATTTTGGATTCATTTCTGCCTTTTCCTCACCTTCTCCTGATGGGAGGCACCATCGGGGTCTGAGAACTTGTCTGACCAGGAGGTGAGCGCCAGCTTCATTGCAAGGCAGCAGTGCTACATAAAGATGTTCTCACATGACATCACTGCTTTGGACTCCTTCCTAATTCACTTGTGGCTTTTATAGCCTTGGCTTCCTGACATGAGTGTACAGCATTTGTCATTATGGGACTCGGTGCAGCTTTAGGGCTGGTCTTCCTCATTTCTCCTCTTCTCTGTACTTTCATTTCATTGGAAATTATCCAAAGCATTCTCTCCTTTGTGCCCAGTGCACAGACCTTGGCTCTGAAATTGAGAGGGAAAATTATGGCCCTTTGTCAATACATGGGTGGATTTGACCATGAGGCATTCTGGGCCACCCTGGGTTGGGTTGATGGGGAAGGGCAGGGAGACTGAGCAGAGTGGGGCTGGAGGAACCGAGTCAGCTTTAATGAGGGGATGGTGAACCCCAGCATTCTCATTACTATGTAAAGAAGGGGTGGAGAATGTAGGCAGGCTTTGGTGGGGGTTTATGCTATCCAAGGTGGTCCAGCCATGGGTGTAGAGCCAGCAACTGCAATTCTGAACCAGTGCTGACCCTTGATCCAATTTTGGTGGCCTGAGAATTGGAGAAAAGGTGCTACCCAGTGCCTGAAGGTATGGGTGTCAGTGATAGAGTCCAGTATCTTGGAGGAGAACTGGGAGGGTCTAGGCAGAAGTGCACCCTGGCATTGTGGCTTTGGAGTCAGAAAGAGCTCATTTGGAATCCTGGCTGTGCCATTGACTTGGTGAAACTGACTTAATTTCTCTGAATTATAAGACTATAAACTGACTTAATTTCTCTGAATTATAAGACTATAAATTCTCCTCATCTGTAGTATGGAGAAAAAAATGGAATCCATGCCTCATAGGGTTATTTCAAGAAATAATTGATATGATGCCTGGTAAACTCTTACCATAATTCCTGGCACCTAGAAAGTGCTCAAAACATGTTAACTATTGTTAATAAAGACTAGGGAGGCTGTGGCTTGCTGGGTATGCCCCCGACTTATCCCAGGACCACTACAAATAACTCCACAGCTGCAAGGTGGCTTCCAGAAACCACTGCTGGTGACCTGAGCTAGGTTGTCCAAACTGGGTTGACATCTTTAATGCCCATTTCTGAGGCTGCAGGCTTCCTCTAAAATGGCTACAGCCACTAACTATCTCACCTCCATAGACAGTCCCCTCCTACTCTCCCATTTCTCTTTGATACTCCCCTCCCCTGGGATCCCCAGATCCCATCCTTCTGCCTAGACTCTTTGGATACCCAATTTGCTTCCTTGTCTCCCAGGATTCCACTTCTCTTTAGGTAGCTCAGTGGCTAATGGTGCCCACCAAGTGCCAAGTTCATGTTCTTGAAAATCCAACCCCAGACAGTCCAAGAGGAGGGTCAGGTGCCCCTGATTGCTGGGTTCCTGGGTAGGGGTTGGTTTATAAAAAGGAGGAATAGCGTCTTCCCCAGTTCCTGCAACTGAGGAGGATGGAGGGGCAGGAACCAACAGCCTTTGCTCTTGGCTGGTGAGATTCTTGGTCTTTTGGGTTTGTCAGCTAAGTTGGATATTGAGGATCAGTTAAAATATGTAAACATTGACTTCAGTAAAGGTCAGAGGATGGGTGTCTTGTCTTTATCTCTTCATGGGGTATTTTTCCAGGCTTCAGCATCTGTCCCACTGAAGCAGAAAAGGGAATGTGTTGGTTGACATAACCAGACCATGGAACAGCTTTCTCTTGCCCATTTCCTCTCCACCTCTCACTTCTATATCTTAGTTTCTTTCCTCCTACAGTAGATGGAATTTTTGTGTATGGTGGAGATCTTGGCAAATGTGTCTTGACCATTCATCCTTATGGCTTTGCCACCAGGAAAAAAATTGATTTCCCTTTCCTAGCTCCAGTATGAAAACTCCCAGAAAAGTGTGATGGGCCCTCCTGGGCCACTTGTCCACCTGTAGACCAGGGGTTTGAGATACTATGATTGGCTCAACCTGAGTCCAGGGCCAGGGTTGGATGCATCTGTTACCAGAAGGAGGCTGCTGGTGATGGGGACACAGACGAGACCATCAGGAGAAATCACTTGTTAAATCAATGTGTGACTTGAGTCTACCGCAATGGGTGATTCTGGCAAAGCTATTTCCACTGCACTGTTTTCTTAGCCACTTCAATCCCCCTTTGGAATAAGGCAGGGCACCAGTATATTCATCAAAAAAACATATGATTCTGGGACTTCCCTGGTGGTCTAGTGGTTAAGACTCCGCACTTTCACTACAGGGGATGCAGTTTCGATCCCTGGTCAGGGAACTAAGATCCCGCATGCTGGGAGGTGTGGCCAAAATATATATATATAATTTAAAAAATATGTATGATTTTGTTATGGAAGAAAGGAGTGTGAAGTTAAAAACAAAGAAACCCACAAAGAGTTACCAGTAACCAGGAAATGACAAATAAATCAGTTTTTCCTTATTGTTCTTGATTATTTGTAGCTTTGAAGGTGTGGGTGAATATGAGATCAGGGTGAGGGTGAGTTCTTAGGCTCTCAGCCTGGAGACAGTTTGAAAATGGAAAGCCAGTGCTTCAGATTACCATGGGAGCATCTTTACAAACCTTGACTATGCAGAGGATACAGGCTGCATGACCATATGAGAAAATGATTCCAAGACTTAGGAAGCTCTGCAGACCACCCGAGGCAGCTTCTATGGGATGCCTCAAATTATAAGTACAGCCAAAAGATTACATTGAGGCCGCTGTGTAGAAATATTTTGGAAATATGTTTATTTTCTTGTATGTACAATTCTACATTGCCCTAGAGGGTGGCTTGCATGGCTTTTAGCTTCATAATATACAAGGTGGGTAGTGTTTGCTGAGGGATGAGGTAACTTAACTACAGAAGCAGTGCCACATTTTTAATTAACTATTGATTTGTAGGATTTGTGTATTGAGGTTAATCAGGTACAATAAGAACAGATAACTTTACTTGGCTTCCTTTAAACTCAAGTATATAAATCTGATGTGGGGTGACTGTATATTAGAAACAGAACTCTTTTTTTTTTTTCTAGAAGTAATCAATGCAGCCTCGAAGCTGAGAATAACAAACACAATTCAACCTTCTCCTATTTGTGAGAATCTGTGTTTTATTTTCTTCTCGGGTTATGGAGCAAAGGGGACATATTTCTTTCTTGGGTTTGGAAAAACCTCACCACGTATGGTGAGCAACAGCCCTTCCTATGGAAGGGACAAATGCAGTATTTTCCCAACGAAGAGTCACCTTGCATTCCTGGAGATCGCTGGAGCTGAAGGGCAAAGATTTGTCAGGAAAGAAATAATGCTGAGCTTCCTACTAACTCAGGAGTATCTTCAGGTTAACTTTGAGGTTCTAGTGACAAGGCTGAGAAAAATACACCAAGTAAGATTTCAAACC